>NW_027184165.1:0-162147 GCF_963966145.1 Tenebrio molitor | reverse complement strand
GTACAATTTAATATGGCGGAATTTTTAGTACCCGTTTACCTTTCGACGCGTGCACGTCTAACGATCGTCAGAGTCGATTTTAATAATTGTCAGTTTTGTTTTTCATTCGTTTCATTCGAAATGGCCAGGACCAAGCAGACCGCACGCAAGTCCACCGGAGGAAAAGCCCCCAGGAAACAACTGGCTACCAAAGCGGCCAGGAAAAGCGCTCCCGCCACTGGCGGCGTCAAGAAGCCCCACCGTTACAGACCTGGTACCGTGGCTCTGCGTGAGATCCGTCGTTACCAGAAAAGTACCGAGTTGCTCATCCGCAAGCTTCCCTTTCAACGTTTGGTGAGGGAGATCGCTCAGGATTTCAAAACCGATTTGCGCTTCCAAAGCTCCGCCGTGATGGCCCTCCAGGAAGCGAGCGAAGCTTACTTGGTCGGTCTGTTCGAGGACACGAATTTGTGCGCCATCCACGCCAAACGTGTAACCATCATGCCAAAGGACATCCAACTTGCCAGACGTATTCGGGGTGAACGCGCTTAAATTTTTCCACATCGTGTTTCGGAAGAACAACACGAAACACGAATTTTATAACAAAAAAATCGGTTCTTTTCAGAACCTCAAACTTTACAGGCAAAAAAAAAAATATATCGCCCTTCAACCGGAAATGAATAAAATAAAAATGTCAATAATCGGTCGGTCCTCTCGATTCGGGTTGGGTTGCGGTCGTTCGTAAAATTTTATTGCATCCTGTCATCACCTACCTGCCAGCTGATGCTATCTATTTTATTTGGTTTCGCCGTAAGGATAGTTTTATTTCTTTTTTTCGTCGTAGATTATCGTGTGGCCCTGAAAAGGGCCATTTGTGCGTGCCCCGTTGCCGGTAGTACGATGATGACGTCGGAACGAGGCACAGCCGAACGAACATGAGTCGAGTATCCATCCACGTTTCTCACTTTTTCCTCTTCGGCGAAGCGGCCTTTTTCACCTTGACAGGAATGGCTTTGGCTGTCTTGGGTTTGGGTGCTTTGGGTTTTTTAGTCGGACCAGCCTTGTTAGATTTCTTCGCTTTGGAAGGCGATCGGGGTTTCGGGGCGGCTCTAGTTTTCTTTTCTGCCGAGGAGGCGGCCGATTTCTTGGCTTTCGCTGCGGCGGCGGAGGCAGCGACGGCGCTCTTCTTTTCGGCAGCAGTCTTCTTCGCTTTGGGGGAGGCTTGTTTTTTGGCTGTCTTCGAGGAAGCCTTGTCGGAAGTCGTCGCGACGGCGGTACGTTTGGCGGATGATTTTTTCGTCTTGGATGCGGCGGACGAAGCGGGTTTCCTCTTGTCGGAGGCGGAGGCGACTTTGGCACCACCGGAGGTGGACGAGGCGAGCTTGAACGAACCCGACGCGCCCTTACCTTTCGTCTGAACCAGAGATCCCGACGCCACGGCGCCTTTCAGATATTTCTTGATGAAAGGGGCGACCTTTTCGGCGTCGACTTTGTAATTTGCGGCGACGAACTTCTTGATGGCCTGAAGAGACGATCCTCCGCGTTCCTTGAGTCCCTTGATGGCGTTGTTTACCATCTCGGATGTCGGAGGATGGGACGGTTTCGCCCTGGGATTTTTCGCTTTTTTCTCTTTCTTCGCGTGGGATTGAGGGGTGGCAGCGGAACCGGTGGTGACCGATGATGCTGTTTGATTTTCGACGTCGGCCATCTTTCACGTTAAAACGTTAAAAGTTAATAATAATTATTGAAAAAACACTTGCTCACACACGTACACTTCGAGCACCTCGTGAACGAGAATTGAACAAAAAAATTTTCTAAGTCTTTATAAAATAGTCGCCACTGCGGACGGAAGACTGAACGCGCACCGCGTCCGCCGTCGAAGAAATTGCAGGCCTCGGAATCGTTGCCCGCGTGATGGCATCGTCCTCTTTCCTCGATCACCATCGCCACCGTGTGATCAAGCTGGCCGAACTCGGTTTCCGAAGTTTCCCTGGAGATAGCGAAGTTCGTCTCGGAACGTCGGTGGGTTTCGAATCAGGTACACGCCCCTCCAACCACCAGCCCTAAATCCGGGTCGTCACGGTTTCGATTCGGGACCGACGGTTTACGTCGGCGGTGCGGGGTAGACGCGTCGATTCCGGGAATCCATATTTCGTTCGCCGAAATATTGGTCCATCTCTTCCCGGAATACCGCGCCACCTTCTCGATTTTACGACATCTTCGCGTCGCCAAACGCTTCCGAAACGGTCGAAGCACAGAAAGGACCTGGTGTTCGAACCGAGGCAATTCCGACAACAGGATGCCGCGAACCGCCTCTCCGACGTTCAGGTCGATCGTTTTCGGCGGAAGTTGAAACGGGACGAGTCGACGACGGGTCCCGTTGCCGTCCGGACCCTTCGGGACGGCCGAAAGTCCGTCGAGAGGATCATCCGAAAGGAGACGGTCTTCATCGTCCGACCGATGCCGCACCTACGAGTTTTCCGATATTTTCTTCGACGGATCTTCAGGTTTTCTTCCTTTCTTCCGTCTTTCTCTCTTCGTAATTTCGTGTCCGACCTGCGTCGTCCGAAGTCGGGGTGAAGATCGAAGAAAAAACGCCAAAAATAACAACTCGTCAGCCACGCACACCGCGTTCGAATGTCTAACGGTCCAACTTGGATTTTCGAAGATCGCCGAATCCGAGGGACGATAAATAATAATAATAATAATAATAATGGTAATAAATAATAATGTTAATAATAATAATAATGATATGATGATTATAACGATAATTATTATAGATAGGTAAATAGAAACACAGGTCTCCTCTCGAAAATCGGAACTTCCTGATATTACTTACATATTTCGGTCGATCCAAATGTGGGAATCTCGTCGTCGTCGGAGCAAGCAGCGCGGTAGGTGGGGTGAAATTCTGGATTTTCCACCGCCGCCGGCGGTCGAAAAATGTGCGACGCGGGAGATCGCCAGTCCGTCTAGTAGTCTCTCTTGTCGTTAGAGCGTGACGTGGTGGTTGTTGTGGGATTTCCCGTTAGTTCGGTCCGACGTCGGTCGTCAGAGGGTAAGTGCATACGGAAACGAAACGCATCGCGTTTTGATGTTCATATTCGTGCATCGGAATGTTAAAAGCAATATATTTTACACCAACGATCACACCTAAACACCACGGCAACGGCCATACCACGTTGAAAAGCACCGGTTCTCGTCCATTCTTGTCTGAGCGGTCGACCCGAGCGGACGCACCGGTTACCTGCTCCGTCTAGACAAGTGCACAGAGAAAAGTTAACAGTTAGTTAATAGTGTGGTGTTACGATTAAATCCAAACAATTAATAATTAAAAATAGTGAGAGTGAAAAACTGTCCGTTACTAAAACGCCTGAAGCCCGAGGCGGCATGTCCGGGACGCGAGGCACGTATTTTAATTAACAAACTGAGAAACGAACTCGAATCGGGTAACATTCAATGTGCCGCGAAAGACAAACGATCGAGACAAATAAGTACCAGTGAAAGTGAACACGAAAGTGAAAACGAACAAGACAGTGAAAGTGAAAGTGAGAAAATTACAGCGGAAACAATGGAGACTGATGCAACAATTGGCGACGACGGCACCGGCTGGGAAGGGCCCGTCAAAGGTAATAAGCGACTACCTGACCCAAACAAAGACTTTCCCCCGTTGAAAATCAGAAACACCTTTGAGCCCCTGAACCGTGTCTCCGAGACAATACAATCCGCAGCGGCGGGAACTAGCAGCAGGCCAATGGAGACCAGCAGCAAGCGCACTGACGCCGCAAACACTAATAAGGAAAGACCACCGCCACCAGTAATTATACACGGATTTGTCGAGAATTTTAACGACCTAGAACAAATGCTCCGCCGACACATTGGGAAAAAGTATAATATTAAGTTTACCAGGAAAAACACCACCATATACACACAAAATAAGGCGGACTGGATCAAAATTAAAAGTGTTTTATCGCAAACGGGAACAAGCTACCACTCGTTTACACACAAAGATGAGAAAACGCACGCATTTGTGCTACAAGGGCTGGGCCAAAACCCGTCAGTAGAGGAAGTACAAGATGCCCTCAAAGAAGAGCACGAAATTGACACAATTAAATTGTACAAAATGAAGGGAACAAATCGCCCAAAATACCTAGTTATAACCGACAAATCGATCACACAAAATCAACTCGAAACGCAAGCAAAGACATTACTCAACACCCGCATCGAGTGGACGAGACATACCAATAACAAATTCATAACCCAATGCCATCGATGCCAACGCTGGGGCCACGCGACCAGCAACTGCAACTCAAATCCGAGATGTCTGAAGTGCGCCCAGGAGCACTTCACATACGAACATATAGGACCCATACCAAAGGAGGAGTTGAAGTGTGCAAATTGTAAGGAGAACCATGCCGCGAACGACACGAGCTGCAACGTCTATAAAAGCAGAATGGAGCATCTCGGCAACGAGGTAGGAAAAAATAACAGTAAAGCATTTGTTCCAGCACCGGCGCCCACCACGAACCCGTGGAACAAAGAGACGAGCAACGCGCAAATCAATGCAAACAAAAAAAAACACAGAAACGGGGCCAACACCCCAACAAAACAGAGAAAAATTGTCCGAGGCACAAACCCCAGACACCGCGAGCGCCACCAGCCTATTCGCGGAATTAAGACGTTTAAATAATCAAATCAACATTAAGGAAGTGCTAAGAGCGATTCGCGACCTCAACAACCTTCTAGCAAAAGCAAATACTAAAGATCAAAAATTCAACGTAATTTTGGAATTTTCGCTAAATGTTAACGAGTACGATTTCTAAATTCAATCTTACAATCGTGACGTGGAACTCAAACGGAGTCGGCAACAAACTGGGCTCGCTGACCGACTTCTTGGAAACTCACAAGGTCGACATCATGGCGATCAGCGAGACCAAGCTAACCCCAACAAATAAGGTAAGACTTAGAAATTACGTAATACACAGGGAGGACAGACCGAACGCCGTAAATGCCGGTGGAGTAGCACTGCTAGTCCATAAAAATGTACCACACCAAAAAGTTAACATTCCGCCCGGTAACGCGCTTGAAATTGTGGGTATTAAATTAATAAGCGGAGTCCACGTATACGCCGCATACAATAGGCCCTCCAACAGGTTCACACGGGATGACTTAGATGAAATATTTAACACGGCGGACAAGGTGATCGTTGCGGGCGATTTCAACTCCAAGCACCCTGCCTGGAATTGTAATCGCACGAACCCCAACGGCACCCTGCTCCGAAATTATGCGGAAGACGCAGACATCATAATTAATTATCCAGATGAGCACACGCACCATCCCGCGAACTTAATGACCCCGACGACAATCGATTTAATATTATCAAACAACATCGATAACTTACAAAAGCCGCTCTCGCTACCTGAGTTGGACTCAGACCATAATCCTGTAAAAACGGTACTCTCAGGCCAACAAAAGGAGGTGCGACAGCAGACAAAAATCAGCTACAAAAAAACCGACTGGAAAATTTTTAGGGAGACACTAAATAGCGCCATACAAATCAATAATTCAATCCCAGACATTACTGCGCTTGAACAAGCAGTAGTTAAATTCACGAAAATAATCCAAAAAGCAATAGAGATAAACACATATAAAGTAACACTCAACAAAAATCAAGAAAGTGAAATTATTACTCCTCAAGTAAAAGAAAAAATTAAAAACAGAAATAAATTAAAGCGTATCTGGCAAAGAACGCAACACCCAGGCATCAAAGAACAAATAAGCAAATTAAATCACAAAATCAGAAATGAAATTAAAACCAACCGCAGTAATGTCTGGGATAAAAAATTAGAGGATGTCGGGAGTAATGATGATACACTATACAAAATAAGTAAGCTACTTAAAAAGAAGAGAGCACCGCTGGGCGTGATCCGGGACGGCAGCCGGGCCGCCATCACGGACGCAGAAAGGGCGGAGCTTCTCTCCTGCCACTATTCTAAAATTCACGACCTCCTACTTGACACTCGACCAATGACAGACGAGCAAAAACTCATCATGGACACCATCAATAAATTCAGCCAAACAAATTTCGCTTGCGACGAAACATATTTTAAAAACTATCAAACCTCCCCTCAGGAAATAAAACAAAAAATTAAATTACTCCCCAATAAAAAGGCTCCTGGCGAAGACGAAATTCCCAACATCATACTCAAAAATCTACCACAGAAAGCAATTGTTCAGATCAATTATATCATTAACGCAATAATCAGGTTACAACATTTCCCCCAAACATGGAAAAATGCAATAGTAATCCCAATCCCCAAAACCACAAAAAACTCTGACCCAGGTAATTTCAGACCTATTAGCCTCCTAAATACCCTCGCTAAACTAACCGAAAAAATAATCCTGGATAGGCTAATTAAACTGGACAAAAAATACAACATGACCAGACCGGAGCAGTTCGGCTTCCGTCCGGGACACGACACGACCCAACAGGTAGCGCGGATCGCAAACGACATCGCCTATAATTATAATAAGGACAAAGTCACCGCCATGACTCTGCTAGACATTCAAAAGGCGTTCGACCGCGTATGGGTGCAAGGTTTGACATACAAACTATTACAAAAAGAGTTACCGGTAAATTTCATAAAATTAATTCAGTCATATCTTAACAACAGAACCCTTCAGGTGAAAGTAGAGTCAACCCTTTCGGATCAAAAGCCAATTAAAGCAGGAGTTCCACAAGGCTCAATTCTTGGCCCAAAATTATTTTCAATTTATATTAACGACATACCTAAATTCACAAAAACAAACCTTGCACTGTACGCGGACGACACCGCGGTATATGCGCACTCGTTCAACGCGGAAGTTGCCAATAAACAAGTACAAATCCAGGTGAACCTGCTGGAGGACTACTTTGATAAATGGCTGATTGGGATTAATTCAGCAAAGACGGAAACAATCCTCTTCAGCAAAAAATTCACGAACAACAAAATTATTACGCCCCTCAAGTTAAAGGAACAGAAAATTCAAACAAAACCATCAGTTAAATATCTAGGAGTACACTTAGACTCGAGACTAACTTTTCACACGCATGTCAACAAGACACTCGAAAAAGCTAGAAAAACATTTAACGCACTCTTCCCATTAATGAATAAAAAAAGCAAGTTGTCAAACCAGAACAAAATCAAAATTTACAAAACAATAATCAGACCAGTTGTCACTTATGCAGCGCCGGTGTGGTGCAATATCTCCAAAACAACACTAATACCACTGCAGCGTTTTCAAAACAAGTGCCTTAGATTTGCCACCGGCTCAGGCAGATACACCAAAACAGTCACACTTCATGACACGGCAAATGTCGAAATGCTAAGAGCACACATTAACAGACTCTCCACCGGCTTTTACCGCAATCGAATAGGACACAACCCCCTGACAAATGATATCACTAATACCCATAAAAAACTAAAAAGAACAAAGCACAAACTACCCTATAGCACACTCGACTTATCTGATTAAATAAAATAAAACAAATAATCGCTACTCAAACATACCAAAAACGCAAACCGGGGGAAGCACTTCGGAACCCGGAGGGGAGTTGAGGGAGTGAACAGAGAGGCTGCTGGCGGCCGCGGGTCTGGGAACAAACTCATGTAAATAGAATAACAATGTAAATAAATAATAAAAACCCAAACAAACATTGTAAATAGTAATCTCAAGGCATGCGAAGAATGTGTAAACACTATTAAAACAGTTGTAAAACCCCGAACAGGGGTAAGGGCATTAAGCATGTAAACTTACCATTGTAAGCCGACCAAGGCAAAGCACACATAATGTATATATTAAACTGAATAAAGAATTGTTAATTGGTAATTGGTTCTCGTCCGATCACCGAAGTTAAGCAACGTCGGGCGCGGTCAGTACTTGGATGGGTGACCGCTTGGGAACACCGCGTGCCGTTGCCCCCCAACACTTTTTGTTTTTTTTTGAAATCCATAGCAACCACCGAACCGATTTGTTTTTCGTGCAGGTATTCGGAAACATGCACAGACCCGTATAATGTAGATTCATAGCTTTAAGTACTAGATAATTAAGAAAACAATTTTTTTTGTCGATTAATTGTAAACAATTGCAGAATAAAAACTCGTCAAACGGTAAAGGTTGTCGTTCGATCACCGAAGGTAAGCCACGCGGGCAGCGGTCAGCACTTGGACGGGTGACCGGTTCATTATATTCCTTCCGTGAGTTTAACAAAGATAACATATGCAAATGTCGTAAGTGCGACGAGGAAGACGGCGATCTTTTAATGTAAAAAAAATATATATTAGGTTACGCGTACATGCCACTTTGACTGCTGCTTTATTTTTTTGGTTTTTAAATAATTAGAGATCTGAATTCAACATATCAGTTCTATGTTATAATGGACAGACAATGTTGTATTCTTGGCCCCTAACACGTTAAGACCAACATAAAAACTAGAATAACTTACCATTCGTTAAACGTTAAACAATTTCGAACCACGTTTTTTTGAGCTCGAACAAACTCATAACACAACACTCATTTATTAGTCACTGGACCATTGTAAAACGAGAAGAGAGAAAAACCATGCGAAACTATTTTTAAAACGAAGAGAATAAAGGTTTTAAATGGTAGGGCTGTATGACAGACTTGTCAATTATCGTGGGGGGTACGGCTGAGATTTATGACGAAATCGAGCGGCGCCGGCGGTCGGTCACTTTCACGAAAGAGGTCTAAACACGGGTCGTTTACGATACCCTCTGGTTACTAGAAAAGTTCTAGACAGATGTTTGTCGGCTTTTCGAGGTATTTATTTGTGAGTCCAAAGACTCAATGGAGTAATATCGGACTGAAATTCCAAGATTTTGCTGTGTAATCCAAAAAACTATGTTCCTCGTAACATTTAACGATGTGTTAATTCAACTATTATTTTAATTTTTCGTATACGTATTTATACTAAAAAGTACAGCGCTTCCAACAGTGAATTGTGAATTGAAAATGTTTCAAAGAAAGATCGATAGTTTTGAAAAAAATTACATATTAATAAATTTAGATAGATTTAGAAGTATACATTGCACTTACTTTTCAAAATTATTGTACTTCTGATTTGGTTGAAATAACATAATATGTAGCAGTCATAGTCTTGTGTACATTGCAGTCGCGGCTGGTGTTGGGTAAAACCTTTATTTTTTAGGGGGTCATTACCCAAATGACCTCATGGACCAGCCGTTCCTGTTAGGTTTTATATATCAAATTGATTCGTCTGTCTTTTTCATCATGCCTTCGAAAAGCGAGCTCCTGTTTCGCCAAAGTAACTGTGACGTCAATTAAATACGATAATAAAATTCGGTTTTTCCGAACTTATTGTGAGTGAGAGCAGTGAGAGCATCTTCTTTTCGTATCCCACCTCCACCCGGCGGCAGTAGTGCAGTGCTTATCAACATAATTACCGGCGTCTCGCCTCCACATTTTGACTTTTTTGTGTTTTATGTGTTCTCTAAGTCCAAAATTTTTAAATTTTTAAAAAGAGATTGCGGTACTATTCCTGTTGCTGAAATTATAATAATATATTTATTAATTTTTGTATTATATGTCTGTGTTATATTGTGTGAATTTGGAACAGCTATATCTAAAAGATATGCTTGCTTTTGTTGTTTATTTAAAATAATAATGTCTGGTCTGTTATGCTGAATGTGAATGTCAGTTAAAACTGTGCGATCAAAATATAATTTGTAATTGTCATTTTCTAAACAACTTTCTGGTTTATAAATGTAATGTGGTTGTGTATCCTTTAATAAATTGAATTTAACTGCTAAATTCATGTGTATAATTTTTGCGAATATATCATGACGTTTTTTATATTCGCTGTGAGCCAAAACGGTGCAAGATCTTGTATTGCAAATATAAAACCCTCAGCTCTTTAAAATATCTCCCATGTAAAGACTTTTGTTTTATATTTGCTATAGTGTCATATCACGAGCTCTATTGAGAAAATAATTTTTTAGTGAAGCAATTTGATTGTGTTGTAGAATTTCTAGATTTGAAAAACCCCTACCACCATTTTCGCGTGGTAAATTAAATCTTTCAACAGCAGATTTGGGGTGATGTTTACAAAATTTTGTAAAGAGAACTCTAGTTTGAATATTTATATTCTTTAAATTAGTTTTGGACCATTTTATAACACCAAAAGAATAGATTTAATTTGATTTGATTGATTAATACCTAAATATTTATAAAATTCTCCTTTATTTAAATTTTTAATGATTTCTCCTTCTTTAGTTATATATTCTAAATTTTCGTAATGACCACGACATATTGATTGATTTTCAGTTATTGTTAAGTTTTATGTCATCCATATAAAGAAGGTGATTTAATTTAATATTAATTTTATAAATTTTAAGAATTTTAATTAACCATGAATGTGGTACTGAATCATAGGCTTTTTTGTAGTCTATGAATTGTTGTTGCATTATTTTCCAAACGTTTGAGACTTAAAATATTCGTCAAATGTTCTTCTTTTTTTAAATCAGAATACCCCTGACAAATCCGAACATTTTGTTTTGCGGTAGATAAAAGTAAACATGGGCCAAGACAGAATATTAATATTCGGTGTGGAATTTTCCTGCGTTCTTGTTCATTTCTATCGAAGTGCTCACGAAAAGTTGTGAATATCAACACTTTGTAATTGTCGTAGTGAAAAATAAAAAAGATAGCTATGGGGCACAACTTATTTCGCACTTCATTAGAAAAGTAACAGTATTAAAATAAAAAAAATATTTTTCTAAATTTCGAACGTTAGGTCTATCCTGACCAGCCGCCAATTAGTGGTATTATTTTATTTTTTGCTGTTTTCCACAATAGTTATTTTTATATTAAATCATTGATTCAAAAAATTGAAATTAAAAATTCAAATTTTTGAAGGAACTCTGAAGTTTCAATGCAGTGACCATGTTGCTAGGTAACTAATAAAAAACAGTGCGTGAAATGAAAAACAGAAATAGTCGTATGCGTTTTGTATGGTTTCTATGGTTTCGATCTTACTAACAATGCAATGAAAATGACCCACTTCAGGCACAGATAACTATGCGTGAATTTCAATTTTTTGAATCAATTATATAAAAACAAAATTGATTTGGCGGCCGCTACACAAAAGTGGTGGGAGGCGAGAACCTGTTTCCGCCGGTCAATTTTAAAATTAATAAATTTTCCCTGGATACGTATTCGACTTATCCGGTACGAGTTATTTTTAAATTAACTTAATGGCCCGTTGCTCTTGTTCTTTTTACATTGAATATGCGATGTTTTGGCATCGTTAGCAATAGTACAATACTCACGCATTTTTAATCTAAAATTAACAAAACTTGAATGGATCGGGATTATCACACTTCTGAATTGAAGTTTTCATTCGTTTAAAATATAATTGATAGTAATACGTAATGCGGATTGCCTAAACGTTGCTTCCATCACGTCAACATCACACATTCACGTTCGCCCGTAGAAATGGCGTGATGCACACGAAATCGATCCAAAAAGGCTCATAATATTTGTGTCACGCGAATCTACGTCGAAAACTAGAAAAAAAAAAAATTCAATTCGAATTTCAATAATCGAAACGATGCGTCGTCGATACTAAACGTAGGTAGTAACTAAAGTGTTGATCGGGTGCGATAAAAGTGTCCGTCAATAATCATCATCCGACAATCATTTAATAGACGAACGCTAATTTTTGGCACTCACTCGGACGACAGAACCAGTCCAGACGGAAACCGGGGCGCGGGGTGGGTGGGTGGTTGTATGTCCGTGAATCTGTCCGGCGCGCGTCAACATTTCAGTTATCGTCGCGAGAGTTAAAACGAAAGGTGGTTAGTGTGAAAGTGACGTTTTTTCGTGGAGACACGTTACGAAGGGTGAGTACCTAATATAATATAAAACCAACCGAAAACCCACAATAGTGCCCCGGTTTATTATCGTGAATAGGTGTTTGGTAAATATTTTCTGTATTCCAACTAGCAAGTCTTTTATCAAAAAACTCCGGCAACATGGCTATTGTGGTATTGTTGATACCACCTAACTGAAGAACTTAGTTAATAACTAAGTCGACGATTTTATCGGGAAATTGAACGGAGAAACAAAAATAGCTCTTAGCGACAGTTGCCTGAAGTCGCAAATAACGGCGATTGACGAAATCACGTTTTTTTTATTTTAATTCCAATGAACAATACACAGGGTCACAATTATCTGTTATGTATTCTATAATGTTTTGCAAAGTAAATAATGTGAGTTGTCATGCGTAATATTAATTAGCTAAGTAATTTTTGCAAGTATTTTATGTCAGATATGCAATGTATAATAACGTAATGTTGCAAAGTATTTTAATTTTTATGCTAGGTAGAGATAATAACTCGACAATAACTCTTCTCTAATGAAAAAAAAAATAGAAAATGATTTAGGAACATAAAAAATCTCATTAAAACAGGAACAATTGAAATTAAAATAAACATAACATTCTGTACTAAAGTACAGTTTTGTTCACTCCTTTTTTCAAAGTCTTCTGTCCTCTCATTTGCACATACTGCTATTCCAAAACAGTGAAATTGTCTGTTTCAGGGAATCCTTAACGTTCCTTGCTAATGTCAACAACGTTTTCGATGAAACAAAGAGTCGGAAAAATGTCGGCTCATTGTATTCAATAACATACGCGACTACAAAACCATCTGTATCATTTGTAGGAATCGCGGTTTTTTCGATGAGAATTCGTTCTAATTTTTTCTTTCTTAAAAAAGCTAAGTAATTTTAATTTCACTAAAGATGAACATTTAGGCTATATGCTGGGTAATGCAAATCCATCAACCATCAACTAGGTTGTTCAGCAGATGTACGATTGTTTATTTGATTTCTTCTTCCGAAGAGTTGTATTCTGGCAAAATAGAAATTTATTCATAACATAACCTCAATCAACTAAATTATTTCGAATACAATAACCACATAACTACAAGTTGGATAGGCATGGGTGCAAAATACCGATAATGCATGAAACCTAATAATAATAATAATGACATAATAAAAGTTAATTAAAAATCGCTGTTTCACGTCTTTTTCTTTTTTGTTCGAGAGTTTTTGTGGTTCTGAAAAGAACCGTTTATAAATGTGTCGAAAACGAAAAACATCTATTTCGAACTGGTGTACTTGGTGACGGCTTTGGTACCTTCGGAGACGGCGTGCTTGGCCAACTCACCGGGCAACAACAGACGCACGGCAGTTTGAATTTCTCTGCTGGTGATCGTCGAACGTTTGTTGTAGTGTGCCAGACGGGAAGCTTCAGCGGCGATACGTTCGAAGATGTCGTTCACGAAACTGTTCATTATGCTCATAGCCTTACTAGAGATACCGGTGTCGGGATGGACTTGTTTCAACACCTTGTAGATGTAGATGGCATAGCTCTCCTTCCTCCTGCGCTTCTTTTTTTTGTCGCTCTTGGAAATGTTCTTCTGAGCTTTCCCGGCCTTCTTGGCTGCCTTACCACTTGTCTTCGGCGGCATTTTTCAATTCAATTCGATTCAACAAACTCGCGAACTGCTCTGACTCGTGTGCGTGCGTTAACTTTGATGATGAATAGCATGTCTGACTTTTTACGGGGTCGAGTCCTGGACTCTTATTTCCCCAATCTGACTGGCAGTCACCTACTCATGGAATGTGTAGGGCTGTATGACAGACTTGTCAAGTATCGAGTCACCGTAAACTCTAGCTGATCGGCCTTCAGTTGCGAATCCAGCAGGTCGAGTTTACGGTGTGGGGGTGGGGTTGTGGAGAACACAAATCGCGAGAAAATGGGGACTGCAGAGAACCTAGATCGTCGACGGAATGCTCCCGCTTTTGCGTGACAACGAGGGCAAAAAACTGCAGAAAAAACCCCTCGTCGGAGCCGAAGAAGAATGGGGGAACGCTCGGAAAACAAATGCAGAAACTACGCAACAATGAAAACATCGAGACCTAATCGCTACAGATATTTACCGGGTTGGCTTCCGTTTACCTGGTCCTCGGAACTGAAGTCGGCCCTGGTACGGAATCTGAAACACACTTGGTGGTGGCGTGTTAGTTTTGTTCGAGAACTAATATTGCTCTGGAACAAAAACATGGCGAAAATTGTCGGGGGACGGGAGGTGGTGAAACCTCAGTCCTGTCGGAGGAGCAGACACTTGGGTCGCTTGTGCCTTTGGGGGGCATTCTCGTCATAGTCGACGGAATCGCGCACGAGTGGGTTTGGGTGTACAGCCGCATTTTCAAAGAACTTCCGTGCAACATCGTGCAGGAATTCTCTGATGGTTGGAAGTTTTGCTTCCCGATGGAGTTGGGTGTTCCTGACGAACCAGGGTGCTTTGAAGGCCGCCCGAAGGAATTTGTTTTGCACGACTTGCAGCTTGTGGAGTTGCGTGTTGCACACGTTTCCCCACACCGCAGAGCCGTACATCATGGCTGGTCTGACTATCGTTCGGTAGATAGTGACTTTGTTCTGTATGGACATCTTACTTCGCCGATTAACCAGCGAATTAAGTTGTCCTAGAACCATCTGAGCGCGAATTTTTGCGTGCTCGAGTTGAGCGTTGAACCGGAGGTGGTTGTCGAAAGTGATGCCGAGGTACCGGGCCTCGGTTTTCCACGGAATGGGACGGTCGAACATGACGATTTCGCCATCCGGTCGGTGACGACGCCGAGTGAAAAGAATCGCACTGCTCTTGTCTGGGTTCACATCGATTCGCCAGCGGCGAAACCATGCCTCCAGACTTTCCACAGCCCTCTGAAGCTGCTCTGAAATTGATTCAGGCGACTCGGAGCGTGTGAGGATCGCGGTGTCGTCTGCGTACAGTGCGATCTTTGTTTCATCGGGTTTGGGAATGTCGGCAGTGAAGATTGCGTACAGGGTCGGTGAAAGTACCGAACCCTGTGGGACGCCTGCCTCAATTTCGCGTACCGTTGAGAGGACGTTACCGATTTTTGCGTGAAATTTGCGGTCCTCGAGAAATGAGTTTAACAATTTGACCATTGCCAGTGACACGCCAGCCGTGTGGAGCTTGTAAACAAGTCCATCATGCCAGACTGTGTCGAAGGCTTTGGCCACGTCGAGAAAAATCGCGCCGGTTGATTCGTTCTGATTTATACCTTGCGATATAAATTCAGTGACGTGAATGAGTTGATCCGCGGTGGAGTGTTTGGGACGGAAACCGAACTGTTCGTCAGGCAAAACGTGGTTCTCATTGGTCGCTCTGACCAGCCGGGTCAGAATGACTTTTTCGAGAACTTTTCCTACATTGGAGAGGAGACTGATGGGGCGATAGTTTTGGGGAAAGAGTAAATCTTTCCCGGGCTTGGGGATGAAGATGACATTCGCGCTTTTCCATCGGGAAGGAAAGTGGCAGAATCGCAGGCTGGCGTTGATTATCGCCGTCAAGGCAACGACTGCCTTGTCCGGCAACAGCTTCAACGCTGTGTTTGGAATTTTGTCTGGCCCGGGTGCCTTTTTCACCTTCAGAGTTCCGATAATTCCTCGGACCTCCTCCGGTGAAGCGGGTGTGTTTGGGGTGTCGTGTTGTCCCGAAAGAATGATTTCGACTTGGCGCTCAATCCAATCGATGTGGTCCAGGTCGGCGTCCACGATGTTTGGTCTGCACTGCAGTTCCAAACTATCAGCGAACGCTTCCGCTTTCTCATCATCCGAGAAGACTAGCCCCAGTGTGCTGTGTATTGGCGGAATTGGTTTTTTGTCCGAACGAAGCGCTTTCGCCATTCTCCAGATCGAGTTGTCCTCCGTCGAGAGTGACTCGAGTTTCCGTTCCCATCGATCATTCCGGTGATCGATGAGCGCGTATTTGACTTCGTTGCCAAGCCGGTTTGCCTCCGTTCTGTCGACGGCGGCGCCAGTTCGGAAAGCATGGCGCCTGGCACGATTTTTTGTTCGAATTAGATCGATGATCCATTGCGGCAAAGTCTCTTTTTGTCGCGGCTCGACCCGATTTCGAGTTGAGTTTGTCATGGCGGTTGTAATTTTTTCCTCGAAAACGCCGGCTGCATTTTCGAGGTCTTCGACCGATTCAATCCGAGGAATCGGCCCGAAGTCGGTTTCCAGAATTTCCGCGAAGAGCGGCCAATTTGTGATTTGAACTTGGGTGTTTAAGTTCTCGTCGTTTGCCTCGTCACCGATGTGCATCAGCACGGGCAAGTGATCTGAATCGAGCGCGTTCACGACGTGAAGTCTCGTTTGAAGGGGGACGTTCTTTAACAGAGCGATGTCGAGTGTGTCGGCGCGGTGGCCAAGCGGAGAGTAGTATGTTGGCTCTGGTGGAGCCTCAACCAGGAGATCGATCGCGTCCGCGAGCTCATACAAAATTCGGCCGTTGCGGTTGGCCACACGGCTACCCCAGGCTTGGTGCTTCGCGTTGAAGTCACCAGCGGCGATGACCGAGGTGCCGGTATCTAAAATTTCAGTGATATCATTTTCCCGCAGCAGAATTCGCGGCGGGTGGTAACATGAGATGATCGTCAATGGACCGTTCGCGGTTTCGACTCTCACAGCGGTGGCCTCCAAGCTCTGGAGAACGGGAAGCGTGATCTGGTAATGTGGAGTTGCGTTTCGCACGTAGATGGCTGTTCCTCCTCCAGGACCGCGGTCGCGGTCGCTGCGATAGAGCACGAACCCCCTGATTTTGGGGTCCGCGACACCGGCCTGCAGTTTGGTCTCTCCGACCAAAATCAAGTCGAGGTCGTGGTCGTCTGCGAAGGTCTCCAGCTCGTTGCGGGAGCCCCGCAAACCGTTCGCATTAAAAAATGCTATCTGCAGCGACCTAACCCTCTCTTGCACTGGCATTTAGCAGTTTGAGAGAAGATTGGGAATGATCGCGAGCACCTTCTTGAGGATCTCCTCGGTGGAGCTCGACGATTGAATCGCGTCCAACAAGTCGAAGACGACTTTTTTGATCGCGGGATTTTGTTTTGGGGGGGCCGATCGGGGGGTTGGGGTCGCGGGCTTCTTGGTTGCAGTTGCATCCGCGAAGCTCTTCGGATCGTTGGTGGTCGCTGCCACTGGTTGTTTGGGGGGGGCAGTGGCAGGGGGTGATTTTTTCGCAGGGGCCGCGGGGGGGGCGGGAGTGCGGTTTTTCGGGGGGTTTTGAGGGGCTTCCCGGGGGGTTTTCTTGCCCAGATATCCTCTTGGGAATCTGGGGCAGCCACGGTAGCTCGCCGTGTGGGGGCCGCCGCAGTTGGCGCATTTGGCCGCAGCGTCGCGGGTCTTTTGACAGGCCCGAGACTCGTGGCTCTCACCGCACTTCACGCACTTCGGCTGTGCGTGACAGTGACGCTGTGAGTGATGGAAGCGCTGGCACTTGTGGCACTGGCTGGGGGTCCCCTTTTTGTGGGGTCGCTCGACGGAGATGATGAGGTGGCACACCGTTTTCAGCTGGAAAATTTGCCCCTTGTCCTTTGGCACCTCAACGAGGACCAGTGGCAGTGGCTTCTTTGTTCTGGTGGAGGTCATCCTGGACACCTTGATCGGCTCCAGGCCTTGGTCCACCAGGTCTGAATGAACATCGTCGAGACCGATCTCGACGGGGACGGTTCTCAGAACGGCTCTGAGCGTTTTCGCCTCGGGAAGAGCGAAAGAGTGAAAGGGGACGTTCCTCTCCTCGAGCAGGAGGGTCAGGGCCCGGAAATCGTCGGAGGTACCCGGATTGACCCGGATACCGTCCACGCAAGGTTTTGCCTTCGTGAAGGCGATGTGTCTCGCTTTCATGCCGCTGGAAATTGACGGCCACTTTGACGCGTCACGGATGATGACTGGCGGGATTTTACTCTCCGCCGGGGGCTTTTGTTGCGCCACTGGTTTGGTGGGCGCGGGCCGGGGTGGCTGGGCCTGAGGGGCCGGGGGATTGCCGTGCTTGGCTTTCTTGGGTGCCTCCGCTGATGGAGGCTCCCTGCTGGGACCAGACTTGACTGTCTGGACCTGGGGGGTGGGAGGAGAGGTACGACGTTTCCTGTGCCTACCTCTGACTTCCGTGAAGGGGGTCTCCATTGCAGACTCGACTTCCTCCTCCATCTCGATGGAAGGTTCGGTCTGCTCTGGGTGGGCTGGGGGGGGTGAGGTCGGGGGGGAGACATCAGTCACCTTCTGCCCCTCCTCGAGGACGTGGATTCTCGCATCTGAGAGTGCGAGTCGCTGTTGGTGCACTTCTCTCTCCTCGCGGAGAAAGAGGACCTCTTGTCGCAGAGTCGCCACCTCTTCGAGCAGCTTCTGCAGGTCCTCCTGCGGAAGCTGGACAAGGGTTTGACCCGCTGTTGCCATTTCAGGCGCCTAGAAAATTCGTTTAGATGAGGTGCAAAAGCACGGCGTTGTCGTGAATAATTAAATTGGCGAAAATGCCGATGAACGACACTTCCGCCAATGAGATCTTTACTCGGCGAATTGTTTGGTCGAATGACCGGGCTCGAGCGCAGTACTGGACATATATACGTAAACCAGTGCGGACCGAGGACTAAACACCGGTCGCGTCACAGGAACGCTGCACAGCACCACTAACACCGAACACTTGACGGTCACCAGCACTCGCAAATCACGTCCGTCTCTCACCAATGCAAGATCAGAACTGCGTTAACTTTGCACCACCACCTTTCTGATAGGTAGTGTGTTCACCAGAACCCCACCTGAAAACGGGCTCCCACCAATCGTCACGTCCTATTCTCCTATCACGGAGGCTATAAATTCGAAGCACAGCTACCAGCTTTTACAATCGACGAGTCCCGTCCGTCAGTTTTATTACTTCTCGTGGTGTCTAACGAACGAACTTAAAATGTCAGGTCGCGGTAAAGGAGGTAAAGTGAAGGGAAAAGCGAAATCCCGTTCGAGCCGTGCCGGTCTCCAGTTTCCGGTGGGTAGGATACATCGTCTTCTCAGAAAAGGAAATTACGCGGAACGCGTCGGTGCAGGAGCTCCCGTCTATTTGGCCGCCGTCATGGAGTACTTAGCCGCCGAAGTTCTAGAATTGGCAGGAAACGCTGCCCGTGACAACAAGAAGACACGTATTATACCGCGTCATCTGCAGCTGGCCATCAGAAACGACGAGGAATTGAACAAACTCCTGTCCGGAGTTACGATCGCCCAAGGCGGTGTCTTACCCAACATTCAGGCCGTACTTTTACCCAAAAAAACCGAGAAGAAACCTTAAACGAACGATCGATCCATCTCCGTGGCGAAAACTCAAAATATCGGCCCTTCTCAGGGCCACTATAGCTTTTTTTTTTCGTAAAATGACCGATGCATCTTTTCTTTTTGTATTATTATCATTTACGACTGCAATGCCAAAAGGAAAGCAAGGGGTGTTTACGATCTTGGTACATTTATCAGGTAGTCAGTTAGTAATAATTGTCCGTTGTTTCTCGAAAGAACATCATGTTTCTTTTTTTTCCTCTTATTTTTATTTTGTGGTTCTGAAAAGAACCGATTTTGTATTTCGTATTTTATTCTGGTTTTCTCGAACGGTGAAGAGCGCCAGGAAATTAACCTCCGAAACCGTAGAGGGTGCGTCCTTGACGTTTCAAAGCGTAGACGACGTCCATCGCTGTCACGGTTTTACGTTTGGCGTGTTCCGTGTAGGTGACGGCATCTCGGATGACATTTTCCAAGAACACTTTCAGGACTCCGCGAGTTTCTTCGTAGATCAAACCGGAAATACGTTTCACGCCGCCACGACGAGCCAATCTTCTGATAGCGGGTTTCGTGATGCCCTGGATGTTGTCACGCAGGACTTTGCGATGACGCTTCGCTCCTCCTTTTCCCAATCCTTTGCCTCCTTTACCGCGACCGGTCATCTTTTCAGATTATTTCAACTGACACAAAATACCTGCACACCTCGTCCCTAGGAAGTCAACTACCGCAAAATTTCAACTAACGGAGCCTTATATAGATTCAACGGTTCACCATCGACCAATCGACGAAGTCAGCCGTTGACTTTGTTCACGTATAAAAGTACAATTTAATATGGCGGAATTTTTAGTACCCGTTTACCTTTCGACGCGTGCACGTCTAACGATCGTCAGAGTCGATTTTAATAATTGTCAGTTTTGTTTTTCATTCGTTTCATTCGAAATGGCCAGGACCAAGCAGACCGCACGCAAGTCCACCGGAGGAAAAGCCCCCAGGAAACAACTGGCTACCAAAGCGGCCAGGAAAAGCGCTCCCGCCACTGGCGGCGTCAAGAAGCCCCACCGTTACAGACCTGGTACCGTGGCTCTGCGTGAGATCCGTCGTTACCAGAAAAGTACCGAGTTGCTCATCCGCAAGCTTCCCTTTCAACGTTTGGTGAGGGAGATCGCTCAGGATTTCAAAACCGATTTGCGCTTCCAAAGCTCCGCCGTGATGGCCCTCCAGGAAGCGAGCGAAGCTTACTTGGTCGGTCTGTTCGAGGACACGAATTTGTGCGCCATCCACGCCAAACGTGTAACCATCATGCCAAAGGACATCCAACTTGCCAGACGTATTCGGGGTGAACGCGCTTAAATTTTTCCACATCGTGTTTCGGAAGAACAACACGAAACACGAATTTTATAACAAAAAAATCGGTTCTTTTCAGAACCTCAAACTTTACAGGCAAAAAAAAAAATATATCGCCCTTCAACCGGAAATGAATAAAATAAAAATGTCAATAATCGGTCGGTCCTCTCGATTCGGGTTGGGTTGCGGTCGTTCGTAAAATTTTATTGCATCCTGTCATCACCTACCTGCCAGCTGATGCTATCTATTTTATTTGGTTTCGCCGTAAGGATAGTTTTATTTCTTTTTTTCGTCGTAGATTATCGTGTGGCCCTGAAAAGGGCCATTTGTGCGTGCCCCGTTGCCGGTAGTACGATGATGACGTCGGAACGAGGCACAGCCGAACGAACATGAGTCGAGTATCCATCCACGTTTCTCACTTTTTCCTCTTCGGCGAAGCGGCCTTTTTCACCTTGACAGGAATGGCTTTGGCTGTCTTGGGTTTGGGTGCTTTGGGTTTTTTAGTCGGACCAGCCTTGTTAGATTTCTTCGCTTTGGAAGGCGATCGGGGTTTCGGGGCGGCTCTAGTTTTCTTTTCTGCCGAGGAGGCGGCCGATTTCTTGGCTTTCGCTGCGGCGGCGGAGGCAGCGACGGCGCTCTTCTTTTCGGCAGCAGTCTTCTTCGCTTTGGGGGAGGCTTGTTTTTTGGCTGTCTTCGAGGAAGCCTTGTCGGAAGTCGTCGCGACGGCGGTACGTTTGGCGGATGATTTTTTCGTCTTGGATGCGGCGGACGAAGCGGGTTTCCTCTTGTCGGAGGCGGAGGCGACTTTGGCACCACCGGAGGTGGACGAGGCGAGCTTGAACGAACCCGACGCGCCCTTACCTTTCGTCTGAACCAGAGATCCCGACGCCACGGCGCCTTTCAGATATTTCTTGATGAAAGGGGCGACCTTTTCGGCGTCGACTTTGTAATTTGCGGCGACGAACTTCTTGATGGCCTGAAGAGACGATCCTCCGCGTTCCTTGAGTCCCTTGATGGCGTTGTTTACCATCTCGGATGTCGGAGGATGGGACGGTTTCGCCCTGGGATTTTTCGCTTTTTTCTCTTTCTTCGCGTGGGATTGAGGGGTGGCAGCGGAACCGGTGGTGACCGATGATGCTGTTTGATTTTCGACGTCGGCCATCTTTCACGTTAAAACGTTAAAAGTTAATAATAATTATTGAAAAAACACTTGCTCACACACGTACACTTCGAGCACCTCGTGAACGAGAATTGAACAAAAAAATTTTCTAAGTCTTTATAAAATAGTCGCCACTGCGGACGGAAGACTGAACGCGCACCGCGTCCGCCGTCGAAGAAATTGCAGGCCTCGGAATCGTTGCCCGCGTGATGGCATCGTCCTCTTTCCTCGATCACCATCGCCACCGTGTGATCAAGCTGGCCGAACTCGGTTTCCGAAGTTTCCCTGGAGATAGCGAAGTTCGTCTCGGAACGTCGGTGGGTTTCGAATCAGGTACACGCCCCTCCAACCACCAGCCCTAAATCCGGGTCGTCACGGTTTCGATTCGGGACCGACGGTTTACGTCGGCGGTGCGGGGTAGACGCGTCGATTCCGGGAATCCATATTTCGTTCGCCGAAATATTGGTCCATCTCTTCCCGGAATACCGCGCCACCTTCTCGATTTTACGACATCTTCGCGTCGCCAAACGCTTCCGAAACGGTCGAAGCACAGAAAGGACCTGGTGTTCGAACCGAGGCAATTCCGACAACAGGATGCCGCGAACCGCCTCTCCGACGTTCAGGTCGATCGTTTTCGGCGGAAGTTGAAACGGGACGAGTCGACGACGGGTCCCGTTGCCGTCCGGACCCTTCGGGACGGCCGAAAGTCCGTCGAGAGGATCATCCGAAAGGAGACGGTCTTCATCGTCCGACCGATGCCGCACCTACGAGTTTTCCGATATTTTCTTCGACGGATCTTCAGGTTTTCTTCCTTTCTTCCGTCTTTCTCTCTTCGTAATTTCGTGTCCGACCTGCGTCGTCCGAAGTCGGGGTGAAGATCGAAGAAAAAACGCCAAAAATAACAACTCGTCAGCCACGCACACCGCGTTCGAATGTCTAACGGTCCAACTTGGATTTTCGAAGATCGCCGAATCCGAGGGACGATAAATAATAATAATAATAATAATAATGGTAATAAATAATAATGTTAATAATAATAATAATGATATGATGATTATAACGATAATTATTATAGATAGGTAAATAGAAACACAGGTCTCCTCTCGAAAATCGGAACTTCCTGATATTACTTACATATTTCGGTCGATCCAAATGTGGGAATCTCGTCGTCGTCGGAGCAAGCAGCGCGGTAGGTGGGGTGAAATTCTGGATTTTCCACCGCCGCCGGCGGTCGAAAAATGTGCGACGCGGGAGATCGCCAGTCCGTCTAGTAGTCTCTCTTGTCGTTAGAGCGTGACGTGGTGGTTGTTGTGGGATTTCCCGTTAGTTCGGTCCGACGTCGGTCGTCAGAGGGTAAGTGCATACGGAAACGAAACGCATCGCGTTTTGATGTTCATATTCGTGCATCGGAATGTTAAAAGCAATATATTTTACACCAACGATCACACCTAAACACCACGGCAACGGCCATACCACGTTGAAAAGCACCGGTTCTCGTCCGATCACCGAAGTTAAGCAACGTCGGGCGCGGTCAGTACTTGGATGGGTGACCGCTTGGGAACACCGCGTGCCGTTGCCCCCCAACACTTTTTGTTTTTTTTTGAAATCCATAGCAACCACCGAACCGATTTGTTTTTCGTGCAGGTATTCGGAAACATGCACAGACCCGTATAATGTAGATTCATAGCTTTAAGTACTAGATAATTAAGAAAACAATTTTTTTTGTCGATTAATTGTAAACAATTGCAGAATAAAAACTCGTCAAACGGTAAAGGTTGTCGTTCGATCACCGAAGGTAAGCCACGCGGGCAGCGGTCAGCACTTGGACGGGTGACCGGTTCATTATATTCCTTCCGTGAGTTTAACAAAGATAACATATGCAAATGTCGTAAGTGCGACGAGGAAGACGGCGATCTTTTAATGTAAAAAAAATATATATTAGGTTACGCGTACATGCCACTTTGACTGCTGCTTTATTTTTTTGGTTTTTAAATAATTAGAGATCTGAATTCAACATATCAGTTCTATGTTATAATGGACAGACAATGTTGTATTCTTGGCCCCTAACACGTTAAGACCAACATAAAAACTAGAATAACTTACCATTCGTTAAACGTTAAACAATTTCGAACCACGTTTTTTTGAGCTCGAACAAACTCATAACACAACACTCATTTATTAGTCACTGGACCATTGTAAAACGAGAAGAGAGAAAAACCATGCGAAACTATTTTTAAAACGAAGAGAATAAAGGTTTTAAATGGTAGGGCTGTATGACAGACTTGTCAATTATCGTGGGGGGTACGGCTGAGATTTATGACGAAATCGAGCGGCGCCGGCGGTCGGTCACTTTCACGAAAGAGGTCTAAACACGGGTCGTTTACGATACCCTCTGGTTACTAGAAAAGTTCTAGACAGATGTTTGTCGGCTTTTCGAGGTATTTATTTGTGAGTCCAAAGACTCAATGGAGTAATATCGGACTGAAATTCCAAGATTTTGCTGTGTAATCCAAAAAACTATGTTCCTCGTAACATTTAACGATGTGTTAATTCAACTATTATTTTAATTTTTCGTATACGTATTTATACTAAAAAGTACAGCGCTTCCAACAGTGAATTGTGAATTGAAAATGTTTCAAAGAAAGATCGATAGTTTTGAAAAAAATTACATATTAATAAATTTAGATAGATTTAGAAGTATACATTGCACTTACTTTTCAAAATTATTGTACTTCTGATTTGGTTGAAATAACATAATATGTAGCAGTCATAGTCTTGTGTACATTGCAGTCGCGGCTGGTGTTGGGTAAAACCTTTATTTTTTAGGGGGTCATTACCCAAATGACCTCATGGACCAGCCGTTCCTGTTAGGTTTTATATATCAAATTGATTCGTCTGTCTTTTTCATCATGCCTTCGAAAAGCGAGCTCCTGTTTCGCCAAAGTAACTGTGACGTCAATTAAATACGATAATAAAATTCGGTTTTTCCGAACTTATTGTGAGTGAGAGCAGTGAGAGCATCTTCTTTTCGTATCCCACCTCCACCCGGCGGCAGTAGTGCAGTGCTTATCAACATAATTACCGGCGTCTCGCCTCCACATTTTGACTTTTTTGTGTTTTATGTGTTCTCTAAGTCCAAAATTTTTAAATTTTTAAAAAGAGATTGCGGTACTATTCCTGTTGCTGAAATTATAATAATATATTTATTAATTTTTGTATTATATGTCTGTGTTATATTGTGTGAATTTGGAACAGCTATATCTAAAAGATATGCTTGCTTTTGTTGTTTATTTAAAATAATAATGTCTGGTCTGTTATGCTGAATGTGAATGTCAGTTAAAACTGTGCGATCAAAATATAATTTGTAATTGTCATTTTCTAAACAACTTTCTGGTTTATAAATGTAATGTGGTTGTGTATCCTTTAATAAATTGAATTTAACTGCTAAATTCATGTGTATAATTTTTGCGAATATATCATGACGTTTTTTATATTCGCTGTGAGCCAAAACGGTGCAAGATCTTGTATTGCAAATATAAAACCCTCAGCTCTTTAAAATATCTCCCATGTAAAGACTTTTGTTTTATATTTGCTATAGTGTCATATCACGAGCTCTATTGAGAAAATAATTTTTTAGTGAAGCAATTTGATTGTGTTGTAGAATTTCTAGATTTGAAAAACCCCTACCACCATTTTCGCGTGGTAAATTAAATCTTTCAACAGCAGATTTGGGGTGATGTTTACAAAATTTTGTAAAGAGAACTCTAGTTTGAATATTTATATTCTTTAAATTAGTTTTGGACCATTTTATAACACCAAAAGAATAGATTTAATTTGATTTGATTGATTAATACCTAAATATTTATAAAATTCTCCTTTATTTAAATTTTTAATGATTTCTCCTTCTTTAGTTATATATTCTAAATTTTCGTAATGACCACGACATATTGATTGATTTTCAGTTATTGTTAAGTTTTATGTCATCCATATAAAGAAGGTGATTTAATTTAATATTAATTTTATAAATTTTAAGAATTTTAATTAACCATGAATGTGGTACTGAATCATAGGCTTTTTTGTAGTCTATGAATTGTTGTTGCATTATTTTCCAAACGTTTGAGACTTAAAATATTCGTCAAATGTTCTTCTTTTTTTAAATCAGAATACCCCTGACAAATCCGAACATTTTGTTTTGCGGTAGATAAAAGTAAACATGGGCCAAGACAGAATATTAATATTCGGTGTGGAATTTTCCTGCGTTCTTGTTCATTTCTATCGAAGTGCTCACGAAAAGTTGTGAATATCAACACTTTGTAATTGTCGTAGTGAAAAATAAAAAAGATAGCTATGGGGCACAACTTATTTCGCACTTCATTAGAAAAGTAACAGTATTAAAATAAAAAAAATATTTTTCTAAATTTCGAACGTTAGGTCTATCCTGACCAGCCGCCAATTAGTGGTATTATTTTATTTTTTGCTGTTTTCCACAATAGTTATTTTTATATTAAATCATTGATTCAAAAAATTGAAATTAAAAATTCAAATTTTTGAAGGAACTCTGAAGTTTCAATGCAGTGACCATGTTGCTAGGTAACTAATAAAAAACAGTGCGTGAAATGAAAAACAGAAATAGTCGTATGCGTTTTGTATGGTTTCTATGGTTTCGATCTTACTAACAATGCAATGAAAATGACCCACTTCAGGCACAGATAACTATGCGTGAATTTCAATTTTTTGAATCAATTATATAAAAACAAAATTGATTTGGCGGCCGCTACACAAAAGTGGTGGGAGGCGAGAACCTGTTTCCGCCGGTCAATTTTAAAATTAATAAATTTTCCCTGGATACGTATTCGACTTATCCGGTACGAGTTATTTTTAAATTAACTTAATGGCCCGTTGCTCTTGTTCTTTTTACATTGAATATGCGATGTTTTGGCATCGTTAGCAATAGTACAATACTCACGCATTTTTAATCTAAAATTAACAAAACTTGAATGGATCGGGATTATCACACTTCTGAATTGAAGTTTTCATTCGTTTAAAATATAATTGATAGTAATACGTAATGCGGATTGCCTAAACGTTGCTTCCATCACGTCAACATCACACATTCACGTTCGCCCGTAGAAATGGCGTGATGCACACGAAATCGATCCAAAAAGGCTCATAATATTTGTGTCACGCGAATCTACGTCGAAAACTAGAAAAAAAAAAAATTCAATTCGAATTTCAATAATCGAAACGATGCGTCGTCGATACTAAACGTAGGTAGTAACTAAAGTGTGATCGGGTGCGATAAAAGTGTCCGTCAATAATCATCATCCGACAATCATTTAATAGACGAACGCTAATTTTTGGCACTCACTCGGACGACAGAACCAGTCCAGACGGAAACCGGGGCGCGGGGTGGGTGGGTGGTTGTATGTCCGTGAATCTGTCCGGCGCGCGTCAACATTTCAGTTATCGTCGCGAGAGTTAAAACGAAAGGTGGTTAGTGTGAAAGTGACGTTTTTTCGTGGAGACACGTTACGAAGGGTGAGTACCTAATATAATATAAAACCAACCGAAAACCCACAATAGTGCCCCGGTTTATTATCGTGAATAGGTGTTTGGTAAATATTTTCTGTATTCCAACTAGCAAGTCTTTTATCAAAAAACTCCGGCAACATGGCTATTGTGGTATTGTTGATACCACCTAACTGAAGAACTTAGTTAATAACTAAGTCGACGATTTTATCGGGAAATTGAACGGAGAAACAAAAATAGCTCTTAGCGACAGTTGCCTGAAGTCGCAAATAACGGCGATTGACGAAATCACGTTTTTTTTATTTTAATTCCAATGAACAATACACAGGGTCACAATTATCTGTTATGTATTCTATAATGTTTTGCAAAGTAAATAATGTGAGTTGTCATGCGTAATATTAATTAGCTAAGTAATTTTTGCAAGTATTTTATGTCAGATATGCAATGTATAATAACGTAATGTTGCAAAGTATTTTAATTTTTATGCTAGGTAGAGATAATAACTCGACAATAACTCTTCTCTAATGAAAAAAAAAATAGAAAATGATTTAGGAACATAAAAAATCTCATTAAAACAGGAACAATTGAAATTAAAATAAACATAACATTCTGTACTAAAGTACAGTTTTGTTCACTCCTTTTTTCAAAGTCTTCTGTCCTCTCATTTGCACATACTGCTATTCCAAAACAGTGAAATTGTCTGTTTCAGGGAATCCTTAACGTTCCTTGCTAATGTCAACAACGTTTTCGATGAAACAAAGAGTCGGAAAAATGTCGGCTCATTGTATTCAATAACATACGCGACTACAAAACCATCTGTATCATTTGTAGGAATCGCGGTTTTTTCGATGAGAATTCGTTCTAATTTTTTCTTTCTTAAAAAAGCTAAGTAATTTTAATTTCACTAAAGATGAACATTTAGGCTATATGCTGGGTAATGCAAATCCATCAACCATCAACTAGGTTGTTCAGCAGATGTACGATTGTTTATTTGATTTCTTCTTCCGAAGAGTTGTATTCTGGCAAAATAGAAATTTATTCATAACATAACCTCAATCAACTAAATTATTTCGAATACAATAACCACATAACTACAAGTTGGATAGGCATGGGTGCAAAATACCGATAATGCATGAAACCTAATAATAATAATAATGACATAATAAAAGTTAATTAAAAATCGCTGTTTCACGTCTTTTTCTTTTTTGTTCGAGAGTTTTTGTGGTTCTGAAAAGAACCGTTTATAAATGTGTCGAAAACGAAAAACATCTATTTCGAACTGGTGTACTTGGTGACGGCTTTGGTACCTTCGGAGACGGCGTGCTTGGCCAACTCACCGGGCAACAACAGACGCACGGCAGTTTGAATTTCTCTGCTGGTGATCGTCGAACGTTTGTTGTAGTGTGCCAGACGGGAAGCTTCAGCGGCGATACGTTCGAAGATGTCGTTCACGAAACTGTTCATTATGCTCATAGCCTTACTAGAGATACCGGTGTCGGGATGGACTTGTTTCAACACCTTGTAGATGTAGATGGCATAGCTCTCCTTCCTCCTGCGCTTCTTTTTTTTGTCGCTCTTGGAAATGTTCTTCTGAGCTTTCCCGGCCTTCTTGGCTGCCTTACCACTTGTCTTCGGCGGCATTTTTCAATTCAATTCGATTCAACAAACTCGCGAACTGCTCTGACTCGTGTGCGTGCGTTAACTTTGCACCACCACCTTTCTGATAGGTAGTGTGTTCACCAGAACCCCACCTGAAAACGGGCTCCCACCAATCGTCACGTCCTATTCTCCTATCACGGAGGCTATAAATTCGAAGCACAGCTACCAGCTTTTACAATCGACGAGTCCCGTCCGTCAGTTTTATTACTTCTCGTGGTGTCTAACCAACGAACTTAAAATGTCAGGTCGCGGTAAAGGAGGTAAAGTGAAGGGAAAAGCGAAATCCCGTTCGAGCCGTGCCGGTCTCCAGTTTCCGGTGGGTAGGATACATCGTCTTCTCAGAAAAGGAAATTACGCGGAACGCGTCGGTGCAGGAGCTCCCGTCTATTTGGCCGCCGTCATGGAGTACTTAGCCGCCGAAGTTCTAGAATTGGCAGGAAACGCTGCCCGTGACAACAAGAAGACACGTATTATACCGCGTCATCTGCAGCTGGCCATCAGAAACGACGAGGAATTGAACAAACTCCTGTCCGGAGTTACGATCGCCCAAGGCGGTGTCTTACCCAACATTCAGGCCGTACTTTTACCCAAAAAAACCGAGAAGAAACCTTAAACGAACGATCGATCCATCTCCGTGGCGAAAACTCAAAATATCGGCCCTTCTCAGGGCCACTATAGCTTTTTTTTTTCGTAAAATGACCGATGCATCTTTTCTTTTTGTATTATTATCATTTACGACTGCAATGCCAAAAGGAAAGCAAGGGGTGTTTACGATCTTGGTACATTTATCAGGTAGTCAGTTAGTAATAATTGTCCGTTGTTTCTCGAAAGAACATCATGTTTCTTTTTTTTCCTCTTATTTTTATTTTGTGGTTCTGAAAAGAACCGATTTTGTATTTCGTATTTTATTCTGGTTTTCTCGAACGGTGAAGAGCGCCAGGAAATTAACCTCCGAAACCGTAGAGGGTGCGTCCTTGACGTTTCAAAGCGTAGACGACGTCCATCGCTGTCACGGTTTTACGTTTGGCGTGTTCCGTGTAGGTGACGGCATCTCGGATGACATTTTCCAAGAACACTTTCAGGACTCCGCGAGTTTCTTCGTAGATCAAACCGGAAATACGTTTCACGCCGCCACGACGAGCCAATCTTCTGATAGCGGGTTTCGTGATGCCCTGGATGTTGTCACGCAGGACTTTGCGATGACGCTTCGCTCCTCCTTTTCCCAATCCTTTGCCTCCTTTACCGCGACCGGTCATCTTTTCAGATTATTTCAACTGACACAAAATACCTGCACACCTCGTCCCTAGGAAGTCAACTACCGCAAAATTTCAACTAACGGAGCCTTATATAGATTCAACGGTTCACCATCGACCAATCGACGAAGTCAGCCGTTGACTTTGTTCACGTATAAAAGTACAATTTAATATGGCGGAATTTTTAGTACCCGTTTACCTTTCGACGCGTGCACGTCTAACGATCGTCAGAGTCGATTTTAATAATTGTCAGTTTTGTTTTTCATTCGTTTCATTCGAAATGGCCAGGACCAAGCAGACCGCACGCAAGTCCACCGGAGGAAAAGCCCCCAGGAAACAACTGGCTACCAAAGCGGCCAGGAAAAGCGCTCCCGCCACTGGCGGCGTCAAGAAGCCCCACCGTTACAGACCTGGTACCGTGGCTCTGCGTGAGATCCGTCGTTACCAGAAAAGTACCGAGTTGCTCATCCGCAAGCTTCCCTTTCAACGTTTGGTGAGGGAGATCGCTCAGGATTTCAAAACCGATTTGCGCTTCCAAAGCTCCGCCGTGATGGCCCTCCAGGAAGCGAGCGAAGCTTACTTGGTCGGTCTGTTCGAGGACACGAATTTGTGCGCCATCCACGCCAAACGTGTAACCATCATGCCAAAGGACATCCAACTTGCCAGACGTATTCGGGGTGAACGCGCTTAAATTTTTCCACATCGTGTTTCGGAAGAACAACACGAAACACGAATTTTATAACAAAAAAATCGGTTCTTTTCAGAACCTCAAACTTTACAGGCAAAAAAAAAAATATATCGCCCTTCAACCGGAAATGAATAAAATAAAAATGTCAATAATCGGTCGGTCCTCTCGATTCGGGTTGGGTTGCGGTCGTTCGTAAAATTTTATTGCATCCTGTCATCACCTACCTGCCAGCTGATGCTATCTATTTTATTTGGTTTCGCCGTAAGGATAGTTTTATTTCTTTTTTTCGTCGTAGATTATCGTGTGGCCCTGAAAAGGGCCATTTGTGCGTGCCCCGTTGCCGGTAGTACGATGATGACGTCGGAACGAGGCACAGCCGAACGAACATGAGTCGAGTATCCATCCACGTTTCTCACTTTTTCCTCTTCGGCGAAGCGGCCTTTTTCACCTTGACAGGAATGGCTTTGGCTGTCTTGGGTTTGGGTGCTTTGGGTTTTTTAGTCGGACCAGCCTTGTTAGATTTCTTCGCTTTGGAAGGCGATCGGGGTTTCGGGGCGGCTCTAGTTTTCTTTTCTGCCGAGGAGGCGGCCGATTTCTTGGCTTTCGCTGCGGCGGCGGAGGCAGCGACGGCGCTCTTCTTTTCGGCAGCAGTCTTCTTCGCTTTGGGGGAGGCTTGTTTTTTGGCTGTCTTCGAGGAAGCCTTGTCGGAAGTCGTCGCGACGGCGGTACGTTTGGCGGATGATTTTTTCGTCTTGGATGCGGCGGACGAAGCGGGTTTCCTCTTGTCGGAGGCGGAGGCGACTTTGGCACCACCGGAGGTGGACGAGGCGAGCTTGAACGAACCCGACGCGCCCTTACCTTTCGTCTGAACCAGAGATCCCGACGCCACGGCGCCTTTCAGATATTTCTTGATGAAAGGGGCGACCTTTTCGGCGTCGACTTTGTAATTTGCGGCGACGAACTTCTTGATGGCCTGAAGAGACGATCCTCCGCGTTCCTTGAGTCCCTTGATGGCGTTGTTTACCATCTCGGATGTCGGAGGATGGGACGGTTTCGCCCTGGGATTTTTCGCTTTTTTCTCTTTCTTCGCGTGGGATTGAGGGGTGGCAGCGGAACCGGTGGTGACCGATGATGCTGTTTGATTTTCGACGTCGGCCATCTTTCACGTTAAAACGTTAAAAGTTAATAATAATTATTGAAAAAACACTTGCTCACACACGTACACTTCGAGCACCTCGTGAACGAGAATTGAACAAAAAAATTTTCTAAGTCTTTATAAAATAGTCGCCACTGCGGACGGAAGACTGAACGCGCACCGCGTCCGCCGTCGAAGAAATTGCAGGCCTCGGAATCGTTGCCCGCGTGATGGCATCGTCCTCTTTCCTCGATCACCATCGCCACCGTGTGATCAAGCTGGCCGAACTCGGTTTCCGAAGTTTCCCTGGAGATAGCGAAGTTCGTCTCGGAACGTCGGTGGGTTTCGAATCAGGTACACGCCCCTCCAACCACCAGCCCTAAATCCGGGTCGTCACGGTTTCGATTCGGGACCGACGGTTTACGTCGGCGGTGCGGGGTAGACGCGTCGATTCCGGGAATCCATATTTCGTTCGCCGAAATATTGGTCCATCTCTTCCCGGAATACCGCGCCACCTTCTCGATTTTACGACATCTTCGCGTCGCCAAACGCTTCCGAAACGGTCGAAGCACAGAAAGGACCTGGTGTTCGAACCGAGGCAATTCCGACAACAGGATGCCGCGAACCGCCTCTCCGACGTTCAGGTCGATCGTTTTCGGCGGAAGTTGAAACGGGACGAGTCGACGACGGGTCCCGTTGCCGTCCGGACCCTTCGGGACGGCCGAAAGTCCGTCGAGAGGATCATCCGAAAGGAGACGGTCTTCATCGTCCGACCGATGCCGCACCTACGAGTTTTCCGATATTTTCTTCGACGGATCTTCAGGTTTTCTTCCTTTCTTCCGTCTTTCTCTCTTCGTAATTTCGTGTCCGACCTGCGTCGTCCGAAGTCGGGGTGAAGATCGAAGAAAAAACGCCAAAAATAACAACTCGTCAGCCACGCACACCGCGTTCGAATGTCTAACGGTCCAACTTGGATTTTCGAAGATCGCCGAATCCGAGGGACGATAAATAATAATAATAATAATAATAATGGTAATAAATAATAATGTTAATAATAATAATAATGATATGATGATTATAACGATAATTATTATAGATAGGTAAATAGAAACACAGGTCTCCTCTCGAAAATCGGAACTTCCTGATATTACTTACATATTTCGGTCGATCCAAATGTGGGAATCTCGTCGTCGTCGGAGCAAGCAGCGCGGTAGGTGGGGTGAAATTCTGGATTTTCCACCGCCGCCGGCGGTCGAAAAATGTGCGACGCGGGAGATCGCCAGTCCGTCTAGTAGTCTCTCTTGTCGTTAGAGCGTGACGTGGTGGTTGTTGTGGGATTTCCCGTTAGTTCGGTCCGACGTCGGTCGTCAGAGGGTAAGTGCATACGGAAACGAAACGCATCGCGTTTTGATGTTCATATTCGTGCATCGGAATGTTAAAAGCAATATATTTTACACCAACGATCACACCTAAACACCACGGCAACGGCCATACCACGTTGAAAAGCACCGGTTCTCGTCCGATCACCGAAGTTAAGCAACGTCGGGCGCGGTCAGTACTTGGATGGGTGACCGCTTGGGAACACCGCGTGCCGTTGCCCCCCAACACTTTTTGTTTTTTTTTGAAATCCATAGCAACCACCGAACCGATTTGTTTTTCGTGCAGGTATTCGGAAACATGCACAGACCCGTATAATGTAGATTCATAGCTTTAAGTACTAGATAATTAAGAAAACAATTTTTTTTGTCGATTAATTGTAAACAATTGCAGAATAAAAACTCGTCAAACGGTAAAGGTTGTCGTTCGATCACCGAAGGTAAGCCACGCGGGCAGCGGTCAGCACTTGGACGGGTGACCGGTTCATTATATTCCTTCCGTGAGTTTAACAAAGATAACATATGCAAATGTCGTAAGTGCGACGAGGAAGACGGCGATCTTTTAATGTAAAAAAAATATATATTAGGTTACGCGTACATGCCACTTTGACTGCTGCTTTATTTTTTTGGTTTTTAAATAATTAGAGATCTGAATTCAACATATCAGTTCTATGTTATAATGGACAGACAATGTTGTATTCTTGGCCCCTAACACGTTAAGACCAACATAAAAACTAGAATAACTTACCATTCGTTAAACGTTAAACAATTTCGAACCACGTTTTTTTGAGCTCGAACAAACTCATAACACAACACTCATTTATTAGTCACTGGACCATTGTAAAACGAGAAGAGAGAAAAACCATGCGAAACTATTTTTAAAACGAAGAGAATAAAGGTTTTAAATGGTAGGGCTGTATGACAGACTTGTCAATTATCGTGGGGGGTACGGCTGAGATTTATGACGAAATCGAGCGGCGCCGGCGGTCGGTCACTTTCACGAAAGAGGTCTAAACACGGGTCGTTTACGATACCCTCTGGTTACTAGAAAAGTTCTAGACAGATGTTTGTCGGCTTTTCGAGGTATTTATTTGTGAGTCCAAAGACTCAATGGAGTAATATCGGACTGAAATTCCAAGATTTTGCTGTGTAATCCAAAAAACTATGTTCCTCGTAACATTTAACGATGTGTTAATTCAACTATTATTTTAATTTTTCGTATACGTATTTATACTAAAAAGTACAGCGCTTCCAACAGTGAATTGTGAATTGAAAATGTTTCAAAGAAAGATCGATAGTTTTGAAAAAAATTACATATTAATAAATTTAGATAGATTTAGAAGTATACATTGCACTTACTTTTCAAAATTATTGTACTTCTGATTTGGTTGAAATAACATAATATGTAGCAGTCATAGTCTTGTGTACATTGCAGTCGCGGCTGGTGTTGGGTAAAACCTTTATTTTTTAGGGGGTCATTACCCAAATGACCTCATGGACCAGCCGTTCCTGTTAGGTTTTATATATCAAATTGATTCGTCTGTCTTTTTCATCATGCCTTCGAAAAGCGAGCTCCTGTTTCGCCAAAGTAACTGTGACGTCAATTAAATACGATAATAAAATTCGGTTTTTCCGAACTTATTGTGAGTGAGAGCAGTGAGAGCATCTTCTTTTCGTATCCCACCTCCACCCGGCGGCAGTAGTGCAGTGCTTATCAACATAATTACCGGCGTCTCGCCTCCACATTTTGACTTTTTTGTGTTTTATGTGTTCTCTAAGTCCAAAATTTTTAAATTTTTAAAAAGAGATTGCGGTACTATTCCTGTTGCTGAAATTATAATAATATATTTATTAATTTTTGTATTATATGTCTGTGTTATATTGTGTGAATTTGGAACAGCTATATCTAAAAGATATGCTTGCTTTTGTTGTTTATTTAAAATAATAATGTCTGGTCTGTTATGCTGAATGTGAATGTCAGTTAAAACTGTGCGATCAAAATATAATTTGTAATTGTCATTTTCTAAACAACTTTCTGGTTTATAAATGTAATGTGGTTGTGTATCCTTTAATAAATTGAATTTAACTGCTAAATTCATGTGTATAATTTTTGCGAATATATCATGACGTTTTTTATATTCGCTGTGAGCCAAAACGGTGCAAGATCTTGTATTGCAAATATAAAACCCTCAGCTCTTTAAAATATCTCCCATGTAAAGACTTTTGTTTTATATTTGCTATAGTGTCATATCACGAGCTCTATTGAGAAAATAATTTTTTAGTGAAGCAATTTGATTGTGTTGTAGAATTTCTAGATTTGAAAAACCCCTACCACCATTTTCGCGTGGTAAATTAAATCTTTCAACAGCAGATTTGGGGTGATGTTTACAAAATTTTGTAAAGAGAACTCTAGTTTGAATATTTATATTCTTTAAATTAGTTTTGGACCATTTTATAACACCAAAAGAATAGATTTAATTTGATTTGATTGATTAATACCTAAATATTTATAAAATTCTCCTTTATTTAAATTTTTAATGATTTCTCCTTCTTTAGTTATATATTCTAAATTTTCGTAATGACCACGACATATTGATTGATTTTCAGTTATTGTTAAGTTTTATGTCATCCATATAAAGAAGGTGATTTAATTTAATATTAATTTTATAAATTTTAAGAATTTTAATTAACCATGAATGTGGTACTGAATCATAGGCTTTTTTGTAGTCTATGAATTGTTGTTGCATTATTTTCCAAACGTTTGAGACTTAAAATATTCGTCAAATGTTCTTCTTTTTTTAAATCAGAATACCCCTGACAAATCCGAACATTTTGTTTTGCGGTAGATAAAAGTAAACATGGGCCAAGACAGAATATTAATATTCGGTGTGGAATTTTCCTGCGTTCTTGTTCATTTCTATCGAAGTGCTCACGAAAAGTTGTGAATATCAACACTTTGTAATTGTCGTAGTGAAAAATAAAAAAGATAGCTATGGGGCACAACTTATTTCGCACTTCATTAGAAAAGTAACAGTATTAAAATAAAAAAAATATTTTTCTAAATTTCGAACGTTAGGTCTATCCTGACCAGCCGCCAATTAGTGGTATTATTTTATTTTTTGCTGTTTTCCACAATAGTTATTTTTATATTAAATCATTGATTCAAAAAATTGAAATTAAAAATTCAAATTTTTGAAGGAACTCTGAAGTTTCAATGCAGTGACCATGTTGCTAGGTAACTAATAAAAAACAGTGCGTGAAATGAAAAACAGAAATAGTCGTATGCGTTTTGTATGGTTTCTATGGTTTCGATCTTACTAACAATGCAATGAAAATGACCCACTTCAGGCACAGATAACTATGCGTGAATTTCAATTTTTTGAATCAATTATATAAAAACAAAATTGATTTGGCGGCCGCTACACAAAAGTGGTGGGAGGCGAGAACCTGTTTCCGCCGGTCAATTTTAAAATTAATAAATTTTCCCTGGATACGTATTCGACTTATCCGGTACGAGTTATTTTTAAATTAACTTAATGGCCCGTTGCTCTTGTTCTTTTTACATTGAATATGCGATGTTTTGGCATCGTTAGCAATAGTACAATACTCACGCATTTTTAATCTAAAATTAACAAAACTTGAATGGATCGGGATTATCACACTTCTGAATTGAAGTTTTCATTCGTTTAAAATATAATTGATAGTAATACGTAATGCGGATTGCCTAAACGTTGCTTCCATCACGTCAACATCACACATTCACGTTCGCCCGTAGAAATGGCGTGATGCACACGAAATCGATCCAAAAAGGCTCATAATATTTGTGTCACGCGAATCTACGTCGAAAACTAGAAAAAAAAAAAATTCAATTCGAATTTCAATAATCGAAACGATGCGTCGTCGATACTAAACGTAGGTAGTAACTAAAGTGTGATCGGGTGCGATAAAAGTGTCCGTCAATAATCATCATCCGACAATCATTTAATAGACGAACGCTAATTTTTGGCACTCACTCGGACGACAGAACCAGTCCAGACGGAAACCGGGGCGCGGGGTGGGTGGGTGGTTGTATGTCCGTGAATCTGTCCGGCGCGCGTCAACATTTCAGTTATCGTCGCGAGAGTTAAAACGAAAGGTGGTTAGTGTGAAAGTGACGTTTTTTCGTGGAGACACGTTACGAAGGGTGAGTACCTAATATAATATAAAACCAACCGAAAACCCACAATAGTGCCCCGGTTTATTATCGTGAATAGGTGTTTGGTAAATATTTTCTGTATTCCAACTAGCAAGTCTTTTATCAAAAAACTCCGGCAACATGGCTATTGTGGTATTGTTGATACCACCTAACTGAAGAACTTAGTTAATAACTAAGTCGACGATTTTATCGGGAAATTGAACGGAGAAACAAAAATAGCTCTTAGCGACAGTTGCCTGAAGTCGCAAATAACGGCGATTGACGAAATCACGTTTTTTTTATTTTAATTCCAATGAACAATACACAGGGTCACAATTATCTGTTATGTATTCTATAATGTTTTGCAAAGTAAATAATGTGAGTTGTCATGCGTAATATTAATTAGCTAAGTAATTTTTGCAAGTATTTTATGTCAGATATGCAATGTATAATAACGTAATGTTGCAAAGTATTTTAATTTTTATGCTAGGTAGAGATAATAACTCGACAATAACTCTTCTCTAATGAAAAAAAAAATAGAAAATGATTTAGGAACATAAAAAATCTCATTAAAACAGGAACAATTGAAATTAAAATAAACATAACATTCTGTACTAAAGTACAGTTTTGTTCACTCCTTTTTTCAAAGTCTTCTGTCCTCTCATTTGCACATACTGCTATTCCAAAACAGTGAAATTGTCTGTTTCAGGGAATCCTTAACGTTCCTTGCTAATGTCAACAACGTTTTCGATGAAACAAAGAGTCGGAAAAATGTCGGCTCATTGTATTCAATAACATACGCGACTACAAAACCATCTGTATCATTTGTAGGAATCGCGGTTTTTTCGATGAGAATTCGTTCTAATTTTTTCTTTCTTAAAAAAGCTAAGTAATTTTAATTTCACTAAAGATGAACATTTAGGCTATATGCTGGGTAATGCAAATCCATCAACCATCAACTAGGTTGTTCAGCAGATGTACGATTGTTTATTTGATTTCTTCTTCCGAAGAGTTGTATTCTGGCAAAATAGAAATTTATTCATAACATAACCTCAATCAACTAAATTATTTCGAATACAATAACCACATAACTACAAGTTGGATAGGCATGGGTGCAAAATACCGATAATGCATGAAACCTAATAATAATAATAATGACATAATAAAAGTTAATTAAAAATCGCTGTTTCACGTCTTTTTCTTTTTTGTTCGAGAGTTTTTGTGGTTCTGAAAAGAACCGTTTATAAATGTGTCGAAAACGAAAAACATCTATTTCGAACTGGTGTACTTGGTGACGGCTTTGGTACCTTCGGAGACGGCGTGCTTGGCCAACTCACCGGGCAACAACAGACGCACGGCAGTTTGAATTTCTCTGCTGGTGATCGTCGAACGTTTGTTGTAGTGTGCCAGACGGGAAGCTTCAGCGGCGATACGTTCGAAGATGTCGTTCACGAAACTGTTCATTATGCTCATAGCCTTACTAGAGATACCGGTGTCGGGATGGACTTGTTTCAACACCTTGTAGATGTAGATGGCATAGCTCTCCTTCCTCCTGCGCTTCTTTTTTTTGTCGCTCTTGGAAATGTTCTTCTGAGCTTTCCCGGCCTTCTTGGCTGCCTTACCACTTGTCTTCGGCGGCATTTTTCAATTCAATTCGATTCAACAAACTCGCGAACTGCTCTGACTCGTGTGCGTGCGTTAACTTTGCACCACCACCTTTCTGATAGGTAGTGTGTTCACCAGAACCCCACCTGAAAACGGGCTCCCACCAATCGTCACGTCCTATTCTCCTATCACGGAGGCTATAAATTCGAAGCACAGCTACCAGCTTTTACAATCGACGAGTCCCGTCCGTCAGTTTTATTACTTCTCGTGGTGTCTAACGAACGAACTTAAAATGTCAGGTCGCGGTAAAGGAGGTAAAGTGAAGGGAAAAGCGAAATCCCGTTCGAGCCGTGCCGGTCTCCAGTTTCCGGTGGGTAGGATACATCGTCTTCTCAGAAAAGGAAATTACGCGGAACGCGTCGGTGCAGGAGCTCCCGTCTATTTGGCCGCCGTCATGGAGTACTTAGCCGCCGAAGTTCTAGAATTGGCAGGAAACGCTGCCCGTGACAACAAGAAGACACGTATTATACCGCGTCATCTGCAGCTGGCCATCAGAAACGACGAGGAATTGAACAAACTCCTGTCCGGAGTTACGATCGCCCAAGGCGGTGTCTTACCCAACATTCAGGCCGTACTTTTACCCAAAAAAACCGAGAAGAAACCTTAAACGAACGATCGATCCATCTCCGTGGCGAAAACTCAAAATATCGGCCCTTCTCAGGGCCACTATAGCTTTTTTTTTTCGTAAAATGACCGATGCATCTTTTCTTTTTGTATTATTATCATTTACGACTGCAATGCCAAAAGGAAAGCAAGGGGTGTTTACGATCTTGGTACATTTATCAGGTAGTCAGTTAGTAATAATTGTCCGTTGTTTCTCGAAAGAACATCATGTTTCTTTTTTTTCCTCTTATTTTTATTTTGTGGTTCTGAAAAGAACCGATTTTGTATTTCGTATTTTATTCTGGTTTTCTCGAACGGTGAAGAGCGCCAGGAAATTAACCTCCGAAACCGTAGAGGGTGCGTCCTTGACGTTTCAAAGCGTAGACGACGTCCATCGCTGTCACGGTTTTACGTTTGGCGTGTTCCGTGTAGGTGACGGCATCTCGGATGACATTTTCCAAGAACACTTTCAGGACTCCGCGAGTTTCTTCGTAGATCAAACCGGAAATACGTTTCACGCCGCCACGACGAGCCAATCTTCTGATAGCGGGTTTCGTGATGCCCTGGATGTTGTCACGCAGGACTTTGCGATGACGCTTCGCTCCTCCTTTTCCCAATCCTTTGCCTCCTTTACCGCGACCGGTCATCTTTTCAGATTATTTCAACTGACACAAAATACCTGCACACCTCGTCCCTAGGAAGTCAACTACCGCAAAATTTCAACTAACGGAGCCTTATATAGATTCAACGGTTCACCATCGACCAATCGACGAAGTCAGCCGTTGACTTTGTTCACGTATAAAAGTACAATTTAATATGGCGGAATTTTTAGTACCCGTTTACCTTTCGACGCGTGCACGTCTAACGATCGTCAGAGTCGATTTTAATAATTGTCAGTTTTGTTTTTCATTCGTTTCATTCGAAATGGCCAGGACCAAGCAGACCGCACGCAAGTCCACCGGAGGAAAAGCCCCCAGGAAACAACTGGCTACCAAAGCGGCCAGGAAAAGCGCTCCCGCCACTGGCGGCGTCAAGAAGCCCCACCGTTACAGACCTGGTACCGTGGCTCTGCGTGAGATCCGTCGTTACCAGAAAAGTACCGAGTTGCTCATCCGCAAGCTTCCCTTTCAACGTTTGGTGAGGGAGATCGCTCAGGATTTCAAAACCGATTTGCGCTTCCAAAGCTCCGCCGTGATGGCCCTCCAGGAAGCGAGCGAAGCTTACTTGGTCGGTCTGTTCGAGGACACGAATTTGTGCGCCATCCACGCCAAACGTGTAACCATCATGCCAAAGGACATCCAACTTGCCAGACGTATTCGGGGTGAACGCGCTTAAATTTTTCCACATCGTGTTTCGGAAGAACAACACGAAACACGAATTTTATAACAAAAAAATCGGTTCTTTTCAGAACCTCAAACTTTACAGGCAAAAAAAAAAATATATCGCCCTTCAACCGGAAATGAATAAAATAAAAATGTCAATAATCGGTCGGTCCTCTCGATTCGGGTTGGGTTGCGGTCGTTCGTAAAATTTTATTGCATCCTGTCATCACCTACCTGCCAGCTGATGCTATCTATTTTATTTGGTTTCGCCGTAAGGATAGTTTTATTTCTTTTTTTCGTCGTAGATTATCGTGTGGCCCTGAAAAGGGCCATTTGTGCGTGCCCCGTTGCCGGTAGTACGATGATGACGTCGGAACGAGGCACAGCCGAACGAACATGAGTCGAGTATCCATCCACGTTTCTCACTTTTTCCTCTTCGGCGAAGCGGCCTTTTTCACCTTGACAGGAATGGCTTTGGCTGTCTTGGGTTTGGGTGCTTTGGGTTTTTTAGTCGGACCAGCCTTGTTAGATTTCTTCGCTTTGGAAGGCGATCGGGGTTTCGGGGCGGCTCTAGTTTTCTTTTCTGCCGAGGAGGCGGCCGATTTCTTGGCTTTCGCTGCGGCGGCGGAGGCAGCGACGGCGCTCTTCTTTTCGGCAGCAGTCTTCTTCGCTTTGGGGGAGGCTTGTTTTTTGGCTGTCTTCGAGGAAGCCTTGTCGGAAGTCGTCGCGACGGCGGTACGTTTGGCGGATGATTTTTTCGTCTTGGATGCGGCGGACGAAGCGGGTTTCCTCTTGTCGGAGGCGGAGGCGACTTTGGCACCACCGGAGGTGGACGAGGCGAGCTTGAACGAACCCGACGCGCCCTTACCTTTCGTCTGAACCAGAGATCCCGACGCCACGGCGCCTTTCAGATATTTCTTGATGAAAGGGGCGACCTTTTCGGCGTCGACTTTGTAATTTGCGGCGACGAACTTCTTGATGGCCTGAAGAGACGATCCTCCGCGTTCCTTGAGTCCCTTGATGGCGTTGTTTACCATCTCGGATGTCGGAGGATGGGACGGTTTCGCCCTGGGATTTTTCGCTTTTTTCTCTTTCTTCGCGTGGGATTGAGGGGTGGCAGCGGAACCGGTGGTGACCGATGATGCTGTTTGATTTTCGACGTCGGCCATCTTTCACGTTAAAACGTTAAAAGTTAATAATAATTATTGAAAAAACACTTGCTCACACACGTACACTTCGAGCACCTCGTGAACGAGAATTGAACAAAAAAATTTTCTAAGTCTTTATAAAATAGTCGCCACTGCGGACGGAAGACTGAACGCGCACCGCGTCCGCCGTCGAAGAAATTGCAGGCCTCGGAATCGTTGCCCGCGTGATGGCATCGTCCTCTTTCCTCGATCACCATCGCCACCGTGTGATCAAGCTGGCCGAACTCGGTTTCCGAAGTTTCCCTGGAGATAGCGAAGTTCGTCTCGGAACGTCGGTGGGTTTCGAATCAGGTACACGCCCCTCCAACCACCAGCCCTAAATCCGGGTCGTCACGGTTTCGATTCGGGACCGACGGTTTACGTCGGCGGTGCGGGGTAGACGCGTCGATTCCGGGAATCCATATTTCGTTCGCCGAAATATTGGTCCATCTCTTCCCGGAATACCGCGCCACCTTCTCGATTTTACGACATCTTCGCGTCGCCAAACGCTTCCGAAACGGTCGAAGCACAGAAAGGACCTGGTGTTCGAACCGAGGCAATTCCGACAACAGGATGCCGCGAACCGCCTCTCCGACGTTCAGGTCGATCGTTTTCGGCGGAAGTTGAAACGGGACGAGTCGACGACGGGTCCCGTTGCCGTCCGGACCCTTCGGGACGGCCGAAAGTCCGTCGAGAGGATCATCCGAAAGGAGACGGTCTTCATCGTCCGACCGATGCCGCACCTACGAGTTTTCCGATATTTTCTTCGACGGATCTTCAGGTTTTCTTCCTTTCTTCCGTCTTTCTCTCTTCGTAATTTCGTGTCCGACCTGCGTCGTCCGAAGTCGGGGTGAAGATCGAAGAAAAAACGCCAAAAATAACAACTCGTCAGCCACGCACACCGCGTTCGAATGTCTAACGGTCCAACTTGGATTTTCGAAGATCGCCGAATCCGAGGGACGATAAATAATAATAATAATAATAATAATAATGGTAATAAATAATAATGTTAATAATAATAATAATGATATGATGATTATAACGATAATTATTATAGATAGGTAAATAGAAACACAGGTCTCCTCTCGAAAATCGGAACTTCCTGATATTACTTACATATTTCGGTCGATCCAAATGTGGGAATCTCGTCGTCGTCGGAGCAAGCAGCGCGGTAGGTGGGGTGAAATTCTGGATTTTCCACCGCCGCCGGCGGTCGAAAAATGTGCGACGCGGGAGATCGCCAGTCCGTCTAGTAGTCTCTCTTGTCGTTAGAGCGTGACGTGGTGGTTGTTGTGGGATTTCCCGTTAGTTCGGTCCGACGTCGGTCGTCAGAGGGTAAGTGCATACGGAAACGAAACGCATCGCGTTTTGATGTTCATATTCGTGCATCGGAATGTTAAAAGCAATATATTTTACACCAACGATCACACCTAAACACCACGGCAACGGCCATACCACGTTGAAAAGCACCGGTTCTCGTCCGATCACCGAAGTTAAGCAACGTCGGGCGCGGTCAGTACTTGGATGGGTGACCGCTTGGGAACACCGCGTGCCGTTGCCCCCCAACACTTTTTGTTTTTTTTTGAAATCCATAGCAACCACCGAACCGATTTGTTTTTCGTGCAGGTATTCGGAAACATGCACAGACCCGTATAATGTAGATTCATAGCTTTAAGTACTAGATAATTAAGAAAACAATTTTTTTTGTCGATTAATTGTAAACAATTGCAGAATAAAAACTCGTCAAACGGTAAAGGTTGTCGTTCGATCACCGAAGGTAAGCCACGCGGGCAGCGGTCAGCACTTGGACGGGTGACCGGTTCATTATATTCCTTCCGTGAGTTTAACAAAGATAACATATGCAAATGTCGTAAGTGCGACGAGGAAGACGGCGATCTTTTAATGTAAAAAAAATATATATTAGGTTACGCGTACATGCCACTTTGACTGCTGCTTTATTTTTTTGGTTTTTAAATAATTAGAGATCTGAATTCAACATATCAGTTCTATGTTATAATGGACAGACAATGTTGTATTCTTGGCCCCTAACACGTTAAGACCAACATAAAAACTAGAATAACTTACCATTCGTTAAACGTTAAACAATTTCGAACCACGTTTTTTTGAGCTCGAACAAACTCATAACACAACACTCATTTATTAGTCACTGGACCATTGTAAAACGAGAAGAGAGAAAAACCATGCGAAACTATTTTTAAAACGAAGAGAATAAAGGTTTTAAATGGTAGGGCTGTATGACAGACTTGTCAATTATCGTGGGGGGTACGGCTGAGATTTATGACGAAATCGAGCGGCGCCGGCGGTCGGTCACTTTCACGAAAGAGGTCTAAACACGGGTCGTTTACGATACCCTCTGGTTACTAGAAAAGTTCTAGACAGATGTTTGTCGGCTTTTCGAGGTATTTATTTGTGAGTCCAAAGACTCAATGGAGTAATATCGGACTGAAATTCCAAGATTTTGCTGTGTAATCCAAAAAACTATGTTCCTCGTAACATTTAACGATGTGTTAATTCAACTATTATTTTAATTTTTCGTATACGTATTTATACTAAAAAGTACAGCGCTTCCAACAGTGAATTGTGAATTGAAAATGTTTCAAAGAAAGATCGATAGTTTTGAAAAAAATTACATATTAATAAATTTAGATAGATTTAGAAGTATACATTGCACTTACTTTTCAAAATTATTGTACTTCTGATTTGGTTGAAATAACATAATATGTAGCAGTCATAGTCTTGTGTACATTGCAGTCGCGGCTGGTGTTGGGTAAAACCTTTATTTTTTAGGGGGTCATTACCCAAATGACCTCATGGACCAGCCGTTCCTGTTAGGTTTTATATATCAAATTGATTCGTCTGTCTTTTTCATCATGCCTTCGAAAAGCGAGCTCCTGTTTCGCCAAAGTAACTGTGACGTCAATTAAATACGATAATAAAATTCGGTTTTTCCGAACTTATTGTGAGTGAGAGCAGTGAGAGCATCTTCTTTTCGTATCCCACCTCCACCCGGCGGCAGTAGTGCAGTGCTTATCAACATAATTACCGGCGTCTCGCCTCCACATTTTGACTTTTTTGTGTTTTATGTGTTCTCTAAGTCCAAAATTTTTAAATTTTTAAAAAGAGATTGCGGTACTATTCCTGTTGCTGAAATTATAATAATATATTTATTAATTTTTGTATTATATGTCTGTGTTATATTGTGTGAATTTGGAACAGCTATATCTAAAAGATATGCTTGCTTTTGTTGTTTATTTAAAATAATAATGTCTGGTCTGTTATGCTGAATGTGAATGTCAGTTAAAACTGTGCGATCAAAATATAATTTGTAATTGTCATTTTCTAAACAACTTTCTGGTTTATAAATGTAATGTGGTTGTGTATCCTTTAATAAATTGAATTTAACTGCTAAATTCATGTGTATAATTTTTGCGAATATATCATGACGTTTTTTATATTCGCTGTGAGCCAAAACGGTGCAAGATCTTGTATTGCAAATATAAAACCCTCAGCTCTTTAAAATATCTCCCATGTAAAGACTTTTGTTTTATATTTGCTATAGTGTCATATCACGAGCTCTATTGAGAAAATAATTTTTTAGTGAAGCAATTTGATTGTGTTGTAGAATTTCTAGATTTGAAAAACCCCTACCACCATTTTCGCGTGGTAAATTAAATCTTTCAACAGCAGATTTGGGGTGATGTTTACAAAATTTTGTAAAGAGAACTCTAGTTTGAATATTTATATTCTTTAAATTAGTTTTGGACCATTTTATAACACCAAAAGAATAGATTTAATTTGATTTGATTGATTAATACCTAAATATTTATAAAATTCTCCTTTATTTAAATTTTTAATGATTTCTCCTTCTTTAGTTATATATTCTAAATTTTCGTAATGACCACGACATATTGATTGATTTTCAGTTATTGTTAAGTTTTATGTCATCCATATAAAGAAGGTGATTTAATTTAATATTAATTTTATAAATTTTAAGAATTTTAATTAACCATGAATGTGGTACTGAATCATAGGCTTTTTTGTAGTCTATGAATTGTTGTTGCATTATTTTCCAAACGTTTGAGACTTAAAATATTCGTCAAATGTTCTTCTTTTTTTAAATCAGAATACCCCTGACAAATCCGAACATTTTGTTTTGCGGTAGATAAAAGTAAACATGGGCCAAGACAGAATATTAATATTCGGTGTGGAATTTTCCTGCGTTCTTGTTCATTTCTATCGAAGTGCTCACGAAAAGTTGTGAATATCAACACTTTGTAATTGTCGTAGTGAAAAATAAAAAAGATAGCTATGGGGCACAACTTATTTCGCACTTCATTAGAAAAGTAACAGTATTAAAATAAAAAAAATATTTTTCTAAATTTCGAACGTTAGGTCTATCCTGACCAGCCGCCAATTAGTGGTATTATTTTATTTTTTGCTGTTTTCCACAATAGTTATTTTTATATTAAATCATTGATTCAAAAAATTGAAATTAAAAATTCAAATTTTTGAAGGAACTCTGAAGTTTCAATGCAGTGACCATGTTGCTAGGTAACTAATAAAAAACAGTGCGTGAAATGAAAAACAGAAATAGTCGTATGCGTTTTGTATGGTTTCTATGGTTTCGATCTTACTAACAATGCAATGAAAATGACCCACTTCAGGCACAGATAACTATGCGTGAATTTCAATTTTTTGAATCAATTATATAAAAACAAAATTGATTTGGCGGCCGCTACACAAAAGTGGTGGGAGGCGAGAACCTGTTTCCGCCGGTCAATTTTAAAATTAATAAATTTTCCCTGGATACGTATTCGACTTATCCGGTACGAGTTATTTTTAAATTAACTTAATGGCCCGTTGCTCTTGTTCTTTTTACATTGAATATGCGATGTTTTGGCATCGTTAGCAATAGTACAATACTCACGCATTTTTAATCTAAAATTAACAAAACTTGAATGGATCGGGATTATCACACTTCTGAATTGAAGTTTTCATTCGTTTAAAATATAATTGATAGTAATACGTAATGCGGATTGCCTAAACGTTGCTTCCATCACGTCAACATCACACATTCACGTTCGCCCGTAGAAATGGCGTGATGCACACGAAATCGATCCAAAAAGGCTCATAATATTTGTGTCACGCGAATCTACGTCGAAAACTAGAAAAAAAAAAAATTCAATTCGAATTTCAATAATCGAAACGATGCGTCGTCGATACTAAACGTAGGTAGTAACTAAAGTGTGATCGGGTGCGATAAAAGTGTCCGTCAATAATCATCATCCGACAATCATTTAATAGACGAACGCTAATTTTTGGCACTCACTCGGACGACAGAACCAGTCCAGACGGAAACCGGGGCGCGGGGTGGGTGGGTGGTTGTATGTCCGTGAATCTGTCCGGCGCGCGTCAACATTTCAGTTATCGTCGCGAGAGTTAAAACGAAAGGTGGTTAGTGTGAAAGTGACGTTTTTTCGTGGAGACACGTTACGAAGGGTGAGTACCTAATATAATATAAAACCAACCGAAAACCCACAATAGTGCCCCGGTTTATTATCGTGAATAGGTGTTTGGTAAATATTTTCTGTATTCCAACTAGCAAGTCTTTTATCAAAAAACTCCGGCAACATGGCTATTGTGGTATTGTTGATACCACCTAACTGAAGAACTTAGTTAATAACTAAGTCGACGATTTTATCGGGAAATTGAACGGAGAAACAAAAATAGCTCTTAGCGACAGTTGCCTGAAGTCGCAAATAACGGCGATTGACGAAATCACGTTTTTTTTATTTTAATTCCAATGAACAATACACAGGGTCACAATTATCTGTTATGTATTCTATAATGTTTTGCAAAGTAAATAATGTGAGTTGTCATGCGTAATATTAATTAGCTAAGTAATTTTTGCAAGTATTTTATGTCAGATATGCAATGTATAATAACGTAATGTTGCAAAGTATTTTAATTTTTATGCTAGGTAGAGATAATAACTCGACAATAACTCTTCTCTAATGAAAAAAAAAATAGAAAATGATTTAGGAACATAAAAAATCTCATTAAAACAGGAACAATTGAAATTAAAATAAACATAACATTCTGTACTAAAGTACAGTTTTGTTCACTCCTTTTTTCAAAGTCTTCTGTCCTCTCATTTGCACATACTGCTATTCCAAAACAGTGAAATTGTCTGTTTCAGGGAATCCTTAACGTTCCTTGCTAATGTCAACAACGTTTTCGATGAAACAAAGAGTCGGAAAAATGTCGGCTCATTGTATTCAATAACATACGCGACTACAAAACCATCTGTATCATTTGTAGGAATCGCGGTTTTTTCGATGAGAATTCGTTCTAATTTTTTCTTTCTTAAAAAAGCTAAGTAATTTTAATTTCACTAAAGATGAACATTTAGGCTATATGCTGGGTAATGCAAATCCATCAACCATCAACTAGGTTGTTCAGCAGATGTACGATTGTTTATTTGATTTCTTCTTCCGAAGAGTTGTATTCTGGCAAAATAGAAATTTATTCATAACATAACCTCAATCAACTAAATTATTTCGAATACAATAACCACATAACTACAAGTTGGATAGGCATGGGTGCAAAATACCGATAATGCATGAAACCTAATAATAATAATAATGACATAATAAAAGTTAATTAAAAATCGCTGTTTCACGTCTTTTTCTTTTTTGTTCGAGAGTTTTTGTGGTTCTGAAAAGAACCGTTTATAAATGTGTCGAAAACGAAAAACATCTATTTCGAACTGGTGTACTTGGTGACGGCTTTGGTACCTTCGGAGACGGCGTGCTTGGCCAACTCACCGGGCAACAACAGACGCACGGCAGTTTGAATTTCTCTGCTGGTGATCGTCGAACGTTTGTTGTAGTGTGCCAGACGGGAAGCTTCAGCGGCGATACGTTCGAAGATGTCGTTCACGAAACTGTTCATTATGCTCATAGCCTTACTAGAGATACCGGTGTCGGGATGGACTTGTTTCAACACCTTGTAGATGTAGATGGCATAGCTCTCCTTCCTCCTGCGCTTCTTTTTTTTGTCGCTCTTGGAAATGTTCTTCTGAGCTTTCCCGGCCTTCTTGGCTGCCTTACCACTTGTCTTCGGCGGCATTTTTCAATTCAATTCGATTCAACAAACTCGCGAACTGCTCTGACTCGTGTGCGTGCGTTAACTTTGCACCACCACCTTTCTGATAGGTAGTGTGTTCACCAGAACCCCACCTGAAAACGGGCTCCCACCAATCGTCACGTCCTATTCTCCTATCACGGAGGCTATAAATTCGAAGCACAGCTACCAGCTTTTACAATCGACGAGTCCCGTCCGTCAGTTTTATTACTTCTCGTGGTGTCTAACGAACGAACTTAAAATGTCAGGTCGCGGTAAAGGAGGTAAAGTGAAGGGAAAAGCGAAATCCCGTTCGAGCCGTGCCGGTCTCCAGTTTCCGGTGGGTAGGATACATCGTCTTCTCAGAAAAGGAAATTACGCGGAACGCGTCGGTGCAGGAGCTCCCGTCTATTTGGCCGCCGTCATGGAGTACTTAGCCGCCGAAGTTCTAGAATTGGCAGGAAACGCTGCCCGTGACAACAAGAAGACACGTATTATACCGCGTCATCTGCAGCTGGCCATCAGAAACGACGAGGAATTGAACAAACTCCTGTCCGGAGTTACGATCGCCCAAGGCGGTGTCTTACCCAACATTCAGGCCGTACTTTTACCCAAAAAAACCGAGAAGAAACCTTAAACGAACGATCGATCCATCTCCGTGGCGAAAACTCAAAATATCGGCCCTTCTCAGGGCCACTATAGCTTTTTTTTTTCGTAAAATGACCGATGCATCTTTTCTTTTTGTATTATTATCATTTACGACTGCAATGCCAAAAGGAAAGCAAGGGGTGTTTACGATCTTGGTACATTTATCAGGTAGTCAGTTAGTAATAATTGTCCGTTGTTTCTCGAAAGAACATCATGTTTCTTTTTTTTCCTCTTATTTTTATTTTGTGGTTCTGAAAAGAACCGATTTTGTATTTCGTATTTTATTCTGGTTTTCTCGAACGGTGAAGAGCGCCAGGAAATTAACCTCCGAAACCGTAGAGGGTGCGTCCTTGACGTTTCAAAGCGTAGACGACGTCCATCGCTGTCACGGTTTTACGTTTGGCGTGTTCCGTGTAGGTGACGGCATCTCGGATGACATTTTCCAAGAACACTTTCAGGACTCCGCGAGTTTCTTCGTAGATCAAACCGGAAATACGTTTCACGCCGCCACGACGAGCCAATCTTCTGATAGCGGGTTTCGTGATGCCCTGGATGTTGTCACGCAGGACTTTGCGATGACGCTTCGCTCCTCCTTTTCCCAATCCTTTGCCTCCTTTACCGCGACCGGTCATCTTTTCAGATTATTTCAACTGACACAAAATACCTGCACACCTCGTCCCTAGGAAGTCAACTACCGCAAAATAATAATAATAATAATTTGTCTGACGTTTTACGGAGTTCGAGTCCTAGACTCATCTTTCCCCAATCTGACTGGCAGGCACCTACGCATGAAATGGTAGGGCTGTGTGACAGACTTGTCAAGTATCGAGTTACCGTACCCCCTAGCTGGTCGGCCTCCAGTTGCGAACCCAGCAGGTCGAGAGTACGGTAGGGGGGTTGTTTGAGAGAACAAATCGCGAGAAGAAAAGGGGGCTGCAGAAGGCGTCGTCGGAATGCTCCCGCTTATGCGTTACAACGAGGGGAAAAACTGCAGAAAAAACCCCTCGTCGGAGCCGAAGAAGAATGGGGGAAACGCTCAAGAAAATAATTATAGACAAGACTATAAAAATAAACCCGGTTTGATTACACTTTTACCTGGTCCTTGGAGCTGGAGATGGCCCTGGTGTGTGATCTGAAACATACTCGAGAGAGTTCAATTATAATTTGTTTGCAAGAGGCTACGCGTTACTGCGGAGTTCTGAAACAAAAGCAACAGACAAAACAACGCGGGGGACAGGGAGTGGTGGTTGCACTTCAGTCCTGTCGGAGGAGCAGACACTTCGGCCGTTTGTGGCGGAGTGGCAAGTGTTCGTCGTAATCGACGGCGTCGCGTACAAGAGGGTTTGGGTGTTGGGCCGCATTCTCAAAGAATTTCTCCGCTACATCTAGCAGGAAATCCTTGATGAGTGGAAGATCTGCCTCCCGATGGAGTTGCGAATTCCTGACGAACCAGGGCGCATTAAAAGCTGCCCGGAGAAATTTATTCTGCACGACTTGCAGTTTGTGGAGTTGCGTGTTAGACACGTTTCCCCACACCACGAAGCCGTACGTCATGGCGGGTCTGACAATCTGTCGGTAGATTGTGATTTTGTTCTTGATGGACAACTTGCTTCGCCGACAAACCAGCGAATTAAGTTGTCCACGAACGATGAGAGCGCGAGTTTTCGCGTGCTCGACTTGGGGAATGAAAGTGAGATGATTGTCGAACTTAACACCGAGGTATTTGACGACGGTTGTCCAGGGGATGACGCGGTTGAACATAGCGACTTCGCCGACCGGTCGGAAATGACGCTTGGTAAAAAGAATGGCGCTGCTTTTTTCCGGATTCACGTCGATTCGCCAAGTGCGAAACCATGATTCCAGATTTACCACAGCGCCTTGAAGATCTCGCGAAATGATTTCGGGTGACCAAGACCGCACTAGAATTGCAGTGTCGTCTGCATACAGTGCGATTTTTGTGTTGTCGGGTTTTGGGATGTCGGCAGTGAAGATTGCGTACAGAGTCGGTGAAAGCACCGAGCCCTGTGGGACGCCTGCCTGGATCTCGCGTTGGGTTGAGAGGACCTGTCCGATTTTTGCATGAAAAACGCGGCGATTGAGGAACGAATTCAATAACCTGACCATCGCCAGGGGCACGCCGGCGGCGTGGAGCTTGTAAACAAGTCCATCGTGCCAGACAGTGTCAAAGGCTTTGGCCACATCGAGGAAAATCGCGCCGGTTGATTGATTTTGGCCGAATCCTTTCGCAATGAATTCGGTGACGTTGATCAGTTGATCCACGGTGGAGTGTTTGGGACGAAACCCAAACTGTTCGTCAGGAATTGTGGAGTTCTCGTCTGTCACTTTGACCAGCCGGGTCAAGATGACTTTTTCGAGAACCTTTCCGATGCTTGAAAGAAGACTGATGGGACGGTAACTTTGGGGAAGTTTGGAGTTCTTCCCGGGCTTTGGGATGAAAATGACTGTCGCTTTTTTCCATCGGGACGGAAAGTGGCAGAGACGGAGGCTGGCATTGAAAATTGCGGCCAAAGCGACGACAACTTTGGGCGGCAACAATTTCAACGCTGTGTTCGAGATGTTGTCGGGGCCGGGCGCTTTCTTCTTCTTCAGGGACCCGATTATTTTTCGGATCTCCGAAGGCGAAGCTGGAGTGATGGGATTGTCGTCATGTCTCGAAAGAATGAGACGAACTTGGTTCTCGATCTCCTCGATGTGGACCGGGTCGGCGTCGACGACGTTTGGTCTGCATTGCAGTTCCAAGCTGTCAGCGAACGCCTCCGCTTTGTCCACGTCCGAGAAGACGAGTCCGTTTGCGCCCTGAATGGGGGGAAGTGGCTTGTGATTTGAACGGAGCGCTTTCGCCATTCTCCAGGTCGAGCTGTCCTCCGTCGTGAGGGATTCGAGTTTGGTTTCCCACCGATCAGAGCGATGATCGATGAGCGCGTATTTGACTTCGTTGCCAAGCCGATTTGCCTCTGTTCTGTCGAGAGCGTCGCCAGTCCGAAAGGCAAGGCGCCTGGCACGATTCTTTGCGCGGATTAGATCGACGATCCATTGTGGCAAAATCTCTTTTTGTCGCGGCTCGACCCGAGTTCGAGTTGAGTCTGTCATGGCGGATTTGATTTTGTCCTCGAGAGCGCCGGCTGCACTCTCGAGGTCTTCGACCGATTCAATCCGAGGAATCGGTCCGAAGTCAGTTTCGAGAATTTCCGCGAAGCGCGGCCAATTTGTGGTGCGAATTGTGATGTTTGTGTTTGCGTCGTTTGCCTCATCACCGATGTGCATCAGCACGGGCATGTGGTCTGAATTTAACGCTAATGAAACGTGTAATCGGATTTGAAATGGCACATTTTTGATTAGTGCGATGTCGAGGATGTCGGCGCGGTAGCCGCGGGAGTCATAATATGTTGGCTCTGGAGGAGCCTCAATTAGGAAGTCGGTCGCGTCCGCGAGGTCGAAAAGAATTCGGCCGTTTCGGTTTGTTTCACGGCTGCCCCAGGTCAGGTGCTTCGAGTTGAAGTCACCTGCGGCGATGACCGAGGCGCCGGTATCTAATATGTTTGTGATGTCATTCTCCCGAAGCCGATCTTGCGGCCTGTGATAACATGAAATGAGTGTCAATGGACCGTTCGCGGTCTCGATTGTCACGGCGGTGGCTTCCAGGCTCTGGAGAGCGGGAAGCGCATTCGGGTAGTGTGGGAGCGTACGGCGAACGAAAATGGCTGTTCCTCCTCCAGCACCGTTAGTGCGGTCGGTGCGATATAAGGTGAAGCCCCGAATTTTGGGGTCCGGGTCGTCGGCGCGCAAGAAGGTCTCGTTGACCAAAATGACGTCGAGGTCATGACTGTCTGCGAAAACCTCCAGCTCGTTGCGGGTGGTTCGCAGACTACGTGCATTAAAAAATGCTGTCTGAAGCGACTTTATTTTTGGGGTTTGTACTGTCATTTATTTATGTCAGCACTTTTGGGATGATTGCGAGAACTTTCGCGAGGATCTGCTCGGTTGAGGTCGAGGTCTGGATTGCCATGAGAACTTCCGTGATGATTTTCTCGGCTGTGGAATTTTTCTGCGCGGGGGCGGGTCGGGGGGTTTGCGCTGGGGCCGCGGGCTTCTTGGACGCCGTTGCGTCAGCGAAGCTTTTCGTCGCGCTTTTGGTCCCTGCAGCAGGTTGCTTGACAGGGGCCGGTTGGGTCTTGGGGGCCGCGGAGGGGGCGGGGGCGGCAGTGGTGGCTGGGGCGCGCTTTTGTTGGGGGCCGGAATGGTTGTGATTTGGAGATTTTTTCCCCTGGTACCCTCGAGGGAACCTGGGGCATCCCCGATAGCTGGCAGTGTGAGCGCCACCGCAGTTGGCGCACTTTGCCGGAACGGACTTGGCCTTTTTGCAAAGGTGGGAGTCGTGAAATTCGCCACATTTGACGCATTTCGCGGGGGCATAGCAGTTCCGCTGGGAGTGGTGGAACCGCTGGCAGCGGTGGCACTGGGCAGTGGTCCCCTTTTTGTGGGGCCGCTCGACGGCGATCAGAAGGTGACAGATCGACTTCAATTGGAAAATTTTTCCTTGGTCTTTTGGGACTTCGACCAGAACGAGAGGGAGGGGCTTTTTGGACCTGGTGGAGATCATCCTGGTCACCTGCTTAGGCGCCAGACCTTGATTCTCCAGGTCGGCTTTGACGTCGTCGACGCTGATTTCCACCGGCACCGTTCGGAGCACGGCTCGGAGTGTCTTCTCCTCGGGGAGGGCGAAGGTGTGAAAGGGCACCCCCCTCGCCTCGAGGAGGCGAGTCATGGAACGGAAATCGTCGACAGTGACCGGGTTGACCCGGATGCCGTCGACGCAGGACCTCGCTTTGGAGAAGTTGATTTTCTTCTGCATCATCGCTTGCGAAAGCGATGACCATTTGGAGGCATCGCGGATGATGATCGGCGGGATTTTGGATTCCGCCGGGGGCTTCTGCTGCGTCACCGGTTTGACGGGCGCAGGTTGGGTTTTCTGGGTCTGAGGGACCTCGGGGGTGGGCAATTTGGGCATTTTGGGGGCCCTCGCTTGCGAGGGTTCACCGCTGGGGCCGGACTTGACCGCTTGTGTCATGGGGGCTGACTCTGGGGTGGGGCGCTTTCGCTGATGCTTACCTTGGACCAAGGTGAACGGGGCTTCTTCGGCAGGCTCGACTGTCTCCTCCATCTCGATTTCCGAGTCGGAAGGTTCGGCCTGCACTGGGTGGGCTGGGGAGGTCGGAGGGGAGACATCAGTCACCTTCTGTCCCTCCTCGAGGACTTGGATTCTCGCATCCGAGAGTGCGAGTCGCTGTTGGTGCACTTCCCTCTCCTCGCGGAGAAAGAGGACCTCTTGTCTCAGCGCCGTCACCTCGGCGAGCAGCTTCTGCAGGTCCTCCTGCGGAAGCTGGACAAGGCTTTGACACGCTGTTGCCATTTTAGGCACCTAAAAAATTCGTGTAAGATGCGGTGCAAAAGCACGGCGTTGTTGTGGATAAATTGGCGAAAATGCCGATGAACGACACTTCCGCCAATGAGATGTTCTCTCGACGAATTGTTTGATCGAATGACCGGGCTCGAGCGCAGCACTGCACATATATACGTAAAACCGTGCGGACCGAGGACTGAACACCGGTCGCGGCACAGGAACGCTGCACAGCACCACTAACACCGAACACTTGACGGTCACCAGCACTCGCAAAACACGTCCGTCTCTCACCAATGCAAGATTCAGACTGGTACCGCAAAATTTCAACTAACGGAGCCTTATATAGATTCAACGGTTCACCATCGACCAATCGACGAAGTCAGCCGTTGACTTTGTTCACGTATAAAAGTACAATTTAATATGGCGGAATTTTTAGTACCCGTTTACCTTTCGACGCGTGCACGTCTAACGATCGTCAGAGTCGATTTTAATAATTGTCAGTTTTGTTTTTCATTCGTTTCATTCGAAATGGCCAGGACCAAGCAGACCGCACGCAAGTCCACCGGAGGAAAAGCCCCCAGGAAACAACTGGCTACCAAAGCGGCCAGGAAAAGCGCTCCCGCCACTGGCGGCGTCAAGAAGCCCCACCGTTACAGACCTGGTACCGTGGCTCTGCGTGAGATCCGTCGTTACCAGAAAAGTACCGAGTTGCTCATCCGCAAGCTTCCCTTTCAACGTTTGGTGAGGGAGATCGCTCAGGATTTCAAAACCGATTTGCGCTTCCAAAGCTCCGCCGTGATGGCCCTCCAGGAAGCGAGCGAAGCTTACTTGGTCGGTCTGTTCGAGGACACGAATTTGTGCGCCATCCACGCCAAACGTGTAACCATCATGCCAAAGGACATCCAACTTGCCAGACGTATTCGGGGTGAACGCGCTTAAATTTTTCCACATCGTGTTTCGGAAGAACAACACGAAACACGAATTTTATAACAAAAAAATCGGTTCTTTTCAGAACCTCAAACTTTACAGGCAAAAAAAAAAATATATCGCCCTTCAACCGGAAATGAATAAAATAAAAATGTCAATAATCGGTCGGTCCTCTCGATTCGGGTTGGGTTGCGGTCGTTCGTAAAATTTTATTGCATCCTGTCATCACCTACCTGCCAGCTGATGCTATCTATTTTATTTGGTTTCGCCGTAAGGATAGTTTTATTTCTTTTTTTCGTCGTAGATTATCGTGTGGCCCTGAAAAGGGCCATTTGTGCGTGCCCCGTTGCCGGTAGTACGATGATGACGTCGGAACGAGGCACAGCCGAACGAACATGAGTCGAGTATCCATCCACGTTTCTCACTTTTTCCTCTTCGGCGAAGCGGCCTTTTTCACCTTGACAGGAATGGCTTTGGCTGTCTTGGGTTTGGGTGCTTTGGGTTTTTTAGTCGGACCAGCCTTGTTAGATTTCTTCGCTTTGGAAGGCGATCGGGGTTTCGGGGCGGCTCTAGTTTTCTTTTCTGCCGAGGAGGCGGCCGATTTCTTGGCTTTCGCTGCGGCGGCGGAGGCAGCGACGGCGCTCTTCTTTTCGGCAGCAGTCTTCTTCGCTTTGGGGGAGGCTTGTTTTTTGGCTGTCTTCGAGGAAGCCTTGTCGGAAGTCGTCGCGACGGCGGTACGTTTGGCGGATGATTTTTTCGTCTTGGATGCGGCGGACGAAGCGGGTTTCCTCTTGTCGGAGGCGGAGGCGACTTTGGCACCACCGGAGGTGGACGAGGCGAGCTTGAACGAACCCGACGCGCCCTTACCTTTCGTCTGAACCAGAGATCCCGACGCCACGGCGCCTTTCAGATATTTCTTGATGAAAGGGGCGACCTTTTCGGCGTCGACTTTGTAATTTGCGGCGACGAACTTCTTGATGGCCTGAAGAGACGATCCTCCGCGTTCCTTGAGTCCCTTGATGGCGTTGTTTACCATCTCGGATGTCGGAGGATGGGACGGTTTCGCCCTGGGATTTTTCGCTTTTTTCTCTTTCTTCGCGTGGGATTGAGGGGTGGCAGCGGAACCGGTGGTGACCGATGATGCTGTTTGATTTTCGACGTCGGCCATCTTTCACGTTAAAACGTTAAAAGTTAATAATAATTATTGAAAAAACACTTGCTCACACACGTACACTTCGAGCACCTCGTGAACGAGAATTGAACAAAAAAATTTTCTAAGTCTTTATAAAATAGTCGCCACTGCGGACGGAAGACTGAACGCGCACCGCGTCCGCCGTCGAAGAAATTGCAGGCCTCGGAATCGTTGCCCGCGTGATGGCATCGTCCTCTTTCCTCGATCACCATCGCCACCGTGTGATCAAGCTGGCCGAACTCGGTTTCCGAAGTTTCCCTGGAGATAGCGAAGTTCGTCTCGGAACGTCGGTGGGTTTCGAATCAGGTACACGCCCCTCCAACCACCAGCCCTAAATCCGGGTCGTCACGGTTTCGATTCGGGACCGACGGTTTACGTCGGCGGTGCGGGGTAGACGCGTCGATTCCGGGAATCCATATTTCGTTCGCCGAAATATTGGTCCATCTCTTCCCGGAATACCGCGCCACCTTCTCGATTTTACGACATCTTCGCGTCGCCAAACGCTTCCGAAACGGTCGAAGCACAGAAAGGACCTGGTGTTCGAACCGAGGCAATTCCGACAACAGGATGCCGCGAACCGCCTCTCCGACGTTCAGGTCGATCGTTTTCGGCGGAAGTTGAAACGGGACGAGTCGACGACGGGTCCCGTTGCCGTCCGGACCCTTCGGGACGGCCGAAAGTCCGTCGAGAGGATCATCCGAAAGGAGACGGTCTTCATCGTCCGACCGATGCCGCACCTACGAGTTTTCCGATATTTTCTTCGACGGATCTTCAGGTTTTCTTCCTTTCTTCCGTCTTTCTCTCTTCGTAATTTCGTGTCCGACCTGCGTCGTCCGAAGTCGGGGTGAAGATCGAAGAAAAAACGCCAAAAATAACAACTCGTCAGCCACGCACACCGCGTTCGAATGTCTAACGGTCCAACTTGGATTTTCGAAGATCGCCGAATCCGAGGGACGATAAATAATAATAATAATAATAATAATGGTAATAAATAATAATGTTAATAATAATAATAATGATATGATGATTATAACGATAATTATTATAGATAGGTAAATAGAAACACAGGTCTCCTCTCGAAAATCGGAACTTCCTGATATTACTTACATATTTCGGTCGATCCAAATGTGGGAATCTCGTCGTCGTCGGAGCAAGCAGCGCGGTAGGTGGGGTGAAATTCTGGATTTTCCACCGCCGCCGGCGGTCGAAAAATGTGCGACGCGGGAGATCGCCAGTCCGTCTAGTAGTCTCTCTTGTCGTTAGAGCGTGACGTGGTGGTTGTTGTGGGATTTCCCGTTAGTTCGGTCCGACGTCGGTCGTCAGAGGGTAAGTGCATACGGAAACGAAACGCATCGCGTTTTGATGTTCATATTCGTGCATCGGAATGTTAAAAGCAATATATTTTACACCAACGATCACACCTAAACACCACGGCAACGGCCATACCACGTTGAAAAGCACCGGTTCTCGTCCGATCACCGAAGTTAAGCAACGTCGGGCGCGGTCAGTACTTGGATGGGTGACCGCTTGGGAACACCGCGTGCCGTTGCCCCCCAACACTTTTTGTTTTTTTTTGAAATCCATAGCAACCACCGAACCGATTTGTTTTTCGTGCAGGTATTCGGAAACATGCACAGACCCGTATAATGTAGATTCATAGCTTTAAGTACTAGATAATTAAGAAAACAATTTTTTTTGTCGATTAATTGTAAACAATTGCAGAATAAAAACTCGTCAAACGGTAAAGGTTGTCGTTCGATCACCGAAGGTAAGCCACGCGGGCAGCGGTCAGCACTTGGACGGGTGACCGGTTCATTATATTCCTTCCGTGAGTTTAACAAAGATAACATATGCAAATGTCGTAAGTGCGACGAGGAAGACGGCGATCTTTTAATGTAAAAAAAATATATATTAGGTTACGCGTACATGCCACTTTGACTGCTGCTTTATTTTTTTGGTTTTTAAATAATTAGAGATCTGAATTCAACATATCAGTTCTATGTTATAATGGACAGACAATGTTGTATTCTTGGCCCCTAACACGTTAAGACCAACATAAAAACTAGAATAACTTACCATTCGTTAAACGTTAAACAATTTCGAACCACGTTTTTTTGAGCTCGAACAAACTCATAACACAACACTCATTTATTAGTCACTGGACCATTGTAAAACGAGAAGAGAGAAAAACCATGCGAAACTATTTTTAAAACGAAGAGAATAAAGGTTTTAAATGGTAGGGCTGTATGACAGACTTGTCAATTATCGTGGGGGGTACGGCTGAGATTTATGACGAAATCGAGCGGCGCCGGCGGTCGGTCACTTTCACGAAAGAGGTCTAAACACGGGTCGTTTACGATACCCTCTGGTTACTAGAAAAGTTCTAGACAGATGTTTGTCGGCTTTTCGAGGTATTTATTTGTGAGTCCAAAGACTCAATGGAGTAATATCGGACTGAAATTCCAAGATTTTGCTGTGTAATCCAAAAAACTATGTTCCTCGTAACATTTAACGATGTGTTAATTCAACTATTATTTTAATTTTTCGTATACGTATTTATACTAAAAAGTACAGCGCTTCCAACAGTGAATTGTGAATTGAAAATGTTTCAAAGAAAGATCGATAGTTTTGAAAAAAATTACATATTAATAAATTTAGATAGATTTAGAAGTATACATTGCACTTACTTTTCAAAATTATTGTACTTCTGATTTGGTTGAAATAACATAATATGTAGCAGTCATAGTCTTGTGTACATTGCAGTCGCGGCTGGTGTTGGGTAAAACCTTTATTTTTTAGGGGGTCATTACCCAAATGACCTCATGGACCAGCCGTTCCTGTTAGGTTTTATATATCAAATTGATTCGTCTGTCTTTTTCATCATGCCTTCGAAAAGCGAGCTCCTGTTTCGCCAAAGTAACTGTGACGTCAATTAAATACGATAATAAAATTCGGTTTTTCCGAACTTATTGTGAGTGAGAGCAGTGAGAGCATCTTCTTTTCGTATCCCACCTCCACCCGGCGGCAGTAGTGCAGTGCTTATCAACATAATTACCGGCGTCTCGCCTCCACATTTTGACTTTTTTGTGTTTTATGTGTTCTCTAAGTCCAAAATTTTTAAATTTTTAAAAAGAGATTGCGGTACTATTCCTGTTGCTGAAATTATAATAATATATTTATTAATTTTTGTATTATATGTCTGTGTTATATTGTGTGAATTTGGAACAGCTATATCTAAAAGATATGCTTGCTTTTGTTGTTTATTTAAAATAATAATGTCTGGTCTGTTATGCTGAATGTGAATGTCAGTTAAAACTGTGCGATCAAAATATAATTTGTAATTGTCATTTTCTAAACAACTTTCTGGTTTATAAATGTAATGTGGTTGTGTATCCTTTAATAAATTGAATTTAACTGCTAAATTCATGTGTATAATTTTTGCGAATATATCATGACGTTTTTTATATTCGCTGTGAGCCAAAACGGTGCAAGATCTTGTATTGCAAATATAAAACCCTCAGCTCTTTAAAATATCTCCCATGTAAAGACTTTTGTTTTATATTTGCTATAGTGTCATATCACGAGCTCTATTGAGAAAATAATTTTTTAGTGAAGCAATTTGATTGTGTTGTAGAATTTCTAGATTTGAAAAACCCCTACCACCATTTTCGCGTGGTAAATTAAATCTTTCAACAGCAGATTTGGGGTGATGTTTACAAAATTTTGTAAAGAGAACTCTAGTTTGAATATTTATATTCTTTAAATTAGTTTTGGACCATTTTATAACACCAAAAGAATAGATTTAATTTGATTTGATTGATTAATACCTAAATATTTATAAAATTCTCCTTTATTTAAATTTTTAATGATTTCTCCTTCTTTAGTTATATATTCTAAATTTTCGTAATGACCACGACATATTGATTGATTTTCAGTTATTGTTAAGTTTTATGTCATCCATATAAAGAAGGTGATTTAATTTAATATTAATTTTATAAATTTTAAGAATTTTAATTAACCATGAATGTGGTACTGAATCATAGGCTTTTTTGTAGTCTATGAATTGTTGTTGCATTATTTTCCAAACGTTTGAGACTTAAAATATTCGTCAAATGTTCTTCTTTTTTTAAATCAGAATACCCCTGACAAATCCGAACATTTTGTTTTGCGGTAGATAAAAGTAAACATGGGCCAAGACAGAATATTAATATTCGGTGTGGAATTTTCCTGCGTTCTTGTTCATTTCTATCGAAGTGCTCACGAAAAGTTGTGAATATCAACACTTTGTAATTGTCGTAGTGAAAAATAAAAAAGATAGCTATGGGGCACAACTTATTTCGCACTTCATTAGAAAAGTAACAGTATTAAAATAAAAAAAATATTTTTCTAAATTTCGAACGTTAGGTCTATCCTGACCAGCCGCCAATTAGTGGTATTATTTTATTTTTTGCTGTTTTCCACAATAGTTATTTTTATATTAAATCATTGATTCAAAAAATTGAAATTAAAAATTCAAATTTTTGAAGGAACTCTGAAGTTTCAATGCAGTGACCATGTTGCTAGGTAACTAATAAAAAACAGTGCGTGAAATGAAAAACAGAAATAGTCGTATGCGTTTTGTATGGTTTCTATGGTTTCGATCTTACTAACAATGCAATGAAAATGACCCACTTCAGGCACAGATAACTATGCGTGAATTTCAATTTTTTGAATCAATTATATAAAAACAAAATTGATTTGGCGGCCGCTACACAAAAGTGGTGGGAGGCGAGAACCTGTTTCCGCCGGTCAATTTTAAAATTAATAAATTTTCCCTGGATACGTATTCGACTTATCCGGTACGAGTTATTTTTAAATTAACTTAATGGCCCGTTGCTCTTGTTCTTTTTACATTGAATATGCGATGTTTTGGCATCGTTAGCAATAGTACAATACTCACGCATTTTTAATCTAAAATTAACAAAACTTGAATGGATCGGGATTATCACACTTCTGAATTGAAGTTTTCATTCGTTTAAAATATAATTGATAGTAATACGTAATGCGGATTGCCTAAACGTTGCTTCCATCACGTCAACATCACACATTCACGTTCGCCCGTAGAAATGGCGTGATGCACACGAAATCGATCCAAAAAGGCTCATAATATTTGTGTCACGCGAATCTACGTCGAAAACTAGAAAAAAAAAAAATTCAATTCGAATTTCAATAATCGAAACGATGCGTCGTCGATACTAAACGTAGGTAGTAACTAAAGTGTGATCGGGTGCGATAAAAGTGTCCGTCAATAATCATCATCCGACAATCATTTAATAGACGAACGCTAATTTTTGGCACTCACTCGGACGACAGAACCAGTCCAGACGGAAACCGGGGCGCGGGGTGGGTGGGTGGTTGTATGTCCGTGAATCTGTCCGGCGCGCGTCAACATTTCAGTTATCGTCGCGAGAGTTAAAACGAAAGGTGGTTAGTGTGAAAGTGACGTTTTTTCGTGGAGACACGTTACGAAGGGTGAGTACCTAATATAATATAAAACCAACCGAAAACCCACAATAGTGCCCCGGTTTATTATCGTGAATAGGTGTTTGGTAAATATTTTCTGTATTCCAACTAGCAAGTCTTTTATCAAAAAACTCCGGCAACATGGCTATTGTGGTATTGTTGATACCACCTAACTGAAGAACTTAGTTAATAACTAAGTCGACGATTTTATCGGGAAATTGAACGGAGAAACAAAAATAGCTCTTAGCGACAGTTGCCTGAAGTCGCAAATAACGGCGATTGACGAAATCACGTTTTTTTTATTTTAATTCCAATGAACAATACACAGGGTCACAATTATCTGTTATGTATTCTATAATGTTTTGCAAAGTAAATAATGTGAGTTGTCATGCGTAATATTAATTAGCTAAGTAATTTTTGCAAGTATTTTATGTCAGATATGCAATGTATAATAACGTAATGTTGCAAAGTATTTTAATTTTTATGCTAGGTAGAGATAATAACTCGACAATAACTCTTCTCTAATGAAAAAAAAAATAGAAAATGATTTAGGAACATAAAAAATCTCATTAAAACAGGAACAATTGAAATTAAAATAAACATAACATTCTGTACTAAAGTACAGTTTTGTTCACTCCTTTTTTCAAAGTCTTCTGTCCTCTCATTTGCACATACTGCTATTCCAAAACAGTGAAATTGTCTGTTTCAGGGAATCCTTAACGTTCCTTGCTAATGTCAACAACGTTTTCGATGAAACAAAGAGTCGGAAAAATGTCGGCTCATTGTATTCAATAACATACGCGACTACAAAACCATCTGTATCATTTGTAGGAATCGCGGTTTTTTCGATGAGAATTCGTTCTAATTTTTTCTTTCTTAAAAAAGCTAAGTAATTTTAATTTCACTAAAGATGAACATTTAGGCTATATGCTGGGTAATGCAAATCCATCAACCATCAACTAGGTTGTTCAGCAGATGTACGATTGTTTATTTGATTTCTTCTTCCGAAGAGTTGTATTCTGGCAAAATAGAAATTTATTCATAACATAACCTCAATCAACTAAATTATTTCGAATACAATAACCACATAACTACAAGTTGGATAGGCATGGGTGCAAAATACCGATAATGCATGAAACCTAATAATAATAATAATGACATAATAAAAGTTAATTAAAAATCGCTGTTTCACGTCTTTTTCTTTTTTGTTCGAGAGTTTTTGTGGTTCTGAAAAGAACCGTTTATAAATGTGTCGAAAACGAAAAACATCTATTTCGAACTGGTGTACTTGGTGACGGCTTTGGTACCTTCGGAGACGGCGTGCTTGGCCAACTCACCGGGCAACAACAGACGCACGGCAGTTTGAATTTCTCTGCTGGTGATCGTCGAACGTTTGTTGTAGTGTGCCAGACGGGAAGCTTCAGCGGCGATACGTTCGAAGATGTCGTTCACGAAACTGTTCATTATGCTCATAGCCTTACTAGAGATACCGGTGTCGGGATGGACTTGTTTCAACACCTTGTAGATGTAGATGGCATAGCTCTCCTTCCTCCTGCGCTTCTTTTTTTTGTCGCTCTTGGAAATGTTCTTCTGAGCTTTCCCGGCCTTCTTGGCTGCCTTACCACTTGTCTTCGGCGGCATTTTTCAATTCAATTCGATTCAACAAACTCGCGAACTGCTCTGACTCGTGTGCGTGCGTTAACTTTGCACCACCACCTTTCTGATAGGTAGTGTGTTCACCAGAACCCCACCTGAAAACGGGCTCCCACCAATCGTCACGTCCTATTCTCCTATCACGGAGGCTATAAATTCGAAGCACAGCTACCAGCTTTTACAATCGACGAGTCCCGTCCGTCAGTTTTATTACTTCTCGTGGTGTCTAACGAACGAACTTAAAATGTCAGGTCGCGGTAAAGGAGGTAAAGTGAAGGGAAAAGCGAAATCCCGTTCGAGCCGTGCCGGTCTCCAGTTTCCGGTGGGTAGGATACATCGTCTTCTCAGAAAAGGAAATTACGCGGAACGCGTCGGTGCAGGAGCTCCCGTCTATTTGGCCGCCGTCATGGAGTACTTAGCCGCCGAAGTTCTAGAATTGGCAGGAAACGCTGCCCGTGACAACAAGAAGACACGTATTATACCGCGTCATCTGCAGCTGGCCATCAGAAACGACGAGGAATTGAACAAACTCCTGTCCGGAGTTACGATCGCCCAAGGCGGTGTCTTACCCAACATTCAGGCCGTACTTTTACCCAAAAAAACCGAGAAGAAACCTTAAACGAACGATCGATCCATCTCCGTGGCGAAAACTCAAAATATCGGCCCTTCTCAGGGCCACTATAGCTTTTTTTTTTCGTAAAATGACCGATGCATCTTTTCTTTTTGTATTATTATCATTTACGACTGCAATGCCAAAAGGAAAGCAAGGGGTGTTTACGATCTTGGTACATTTATCAGGTAGTCAGTTAGTAATAATTGTCCGTTGTTTCTCGAAAGAACATCATGTTTCTTTTTTTTCCTCTTATTTTTATTTTGTGGTTCTGAAAAGAACCGATTTTGTATTTCGTATTTTATTCTGGTTTTCTCGAACGGTGAAGAGCGCCAGGAAATTAACCTCCGAAACCGTAGAGGGTGCGTCCTTGACGTTTCAAAGCGTAGACGACGTCCATCGCTGTCACGGTTTTACGTTTGGCGTGTTCCGTGTAGGTGACGGCATCTCGGATGACATTTTCCAAGAACACTTTCAGGACTCCGCGAGTTTCTTCGTAGATCAAACCGGAAATACGTTTCACGCCGCCACGACGAGCCAATCTTCTGATAGCGGGTTTCGTGATGCCCTGGATGTTGTCACGCAGGACTTTGCGATGACGCTTCGCTCCTCCTTTTCCCAATCCTTTGCCTCCTTTACCGCGACCGGTCATCTTTTCAGATTATTTCAACTGACACAAAATACCTGCACACCTCGTCCCTAGGAAGTCAACTACCGCAAAATAATAATAATAATTTGTCTGACGTTTTACGGAGTTCGAGTCCTAGACTCATCTTTCCCCAATCTGACTGGCAGGCACCTACGCATGAAATGGTAGGGCTGTGTGACAGACTTGTCAAGTATCGAGTTACCGTACCCCCTAGCTGGTCGGCCTCCAGTTGCGAACCCAGCAGGTCGAGAGTACGGTAGGGGGGTTGTTTGAGAGAACAAATCGCGAGAAGAAAAGGGGGCTGCAGAAGGCGTCGTCGGAATGCTCCCGCTTATGCGTTACAACGAGGGGAAAAACTGCAGAAAAAACCCCTCGTCGGAGCCGAAGAAGAATGGGGGAAACGCTCAAGAAAATAATTATAGACAAGACTATAAAAATAAACCCGGTTTGATTACACTTTTACCTGGTCCTTGGAGCTGGAGATGGCCCTGGTGTGTGATCTGAAACATACTCGAGAGAGTTCAATTATAATTTGTTTGCAAGAGGCTACGCGTTACTGCGGAGTTCTGAAACAAAAGCAACAGACAAAACAACGCGGGGGACAGGGAGTGGTGGTTGCACTTCAGTCCTGTCGGAGGAGCAGACACTTCGGCCGTTTGTGGCGGAGTGGCAAGTGTTCGTCGTAATCGACGGCGTCGCGTACAAGAGGGTTTGGGTGTTGGGCCGCATTCTCAAAGAATTTCTCCGCTACATCTAGCAGGAAATCCTTGATGAGTGGAAGATCTGCCTCCCGATGGAGTTGCGAATTCCTGACGAACCAGGGCGCATTAAAAGCTGCCCGGAGAAATTTATTCTGCACGACTTGCAGTTTGTGGAGTTGCGTGTTAGACACGTTTCCCCACACCACGAAGCCGTACGTCATGGCGGGTCTGACAATCTGTCGGTAGATTGTGATTTTGTTCTTGATGGACAACTTGCTTCGCCGACAAACCAGCGAATTAAGTTGTCCACGAACGATGAGAGCGCGAGTTTTCGCGTGCTCGACTTGGGGAATGAAAGTGAGATGATTGTCGAACTTAACACCGAGGTATTTGACGACGGTTGTCCAGGGGATGACGCGGTTGAACATAGCGACTTCGCCGACCGGTCGGAAATGACGCTTGGTAAAAAGAATGGCGCTGCTTTTTTCCGGATTCACGTCGATTCGCCAAGTGCGAAACCATGATTCCAGATTTACCACAGCGCCTTGAAGATCTCGCGAAATGATTTCGGGTGACCAAGACCGCACTAGAATTGCAGTGTCGTCTGCATACAGTGCGATTTTTGTGTTGTCGGGTTTTGGGATGTCGGCAGTGAAGATTGCGTACAGAGTCGGTGAAAGCACCGAGCCCTGTGGGACGCCTGCCTGGATCTCGCGTTGGGTTGAGAGGACCTGTCCGATTTTTGCATGAAAAACGCGGCGATTGAGGAACGAATTCAATAACCTGACCATCGCCAGGGGCACGCCGGCGGCGTGGAGCTTGTAAACAAGTCCATCGTGCCAGACAGTGTCAAAGGCTTTGGCCACATCGAGGAAAATCGCGCCGGTTGATTGATTTTGGCCGAATCCTTTCGCAATGAATTCGGTGACGTTGATCAGTTGATCCACGGTGGAGTGTTTGGGACGAAACCCAAACTGTTCGTCAGGAATTGTGGAGTTCTCGTCTGTCACTTTGACCAGCCGGGTCAAGATGACTTTTTCGAGAACCTTTCCGATGCTTGAAAGAAGACTGATGGGACGGTAACTTTGGGGAAGTTTGGAGTTCTTCCCGGGCTTTGGGATGAAAATGACTGTCGCTTTTTTCCATCGGGACGGAAAGTGGCAGAGACGGAGGCTGGCATTGAAAATTGCGGCCAAAGCGACGACAACTTTGGGCGGCAACAATTTCAACGCTGTGTTCGAGATGTTGTCGGGGCCGGGCGCTTTCTTCTTCTTCAGGGACCCGATTATTTTTCGGATCTCCGAAGGCGAAGCTGGAGTGATGGGATTGTCGTCATGTCTCGAAAGAATGAGACGAACTTGGTTCTCGATCTCCTCGATGTGGACCGGGTCGGCGTCGACGACGTTTGGTCTGCATTGCAGTTCCAAGCTGTCAGCGAACGCCTCCGCTTTGTCCACGTCCGAGAAGACGAGTCCGTTTGCGCCCTGAATGGGGGGAAGTGGCTTGTGATTTGAACGGAGCGCTTTCGCCATTCTCCAGGTCGAGTTGTCCTCCGTCGTGAGGGATTCGAGTTTGGTTTCCCACCGATCAGAGCGATGATCGATGAGCGCGTATTTGACTTCGTTGCCAAGCCGATTTGCCTCTGTTCTGTCGAGAGCGTCGCCAGTCCGAAAGGCAAGGCGCCTGGCACGATTCTTTGCGCGGATTAGATCGACGATCCATTGTGGCAAAATCTCTTTTTGTCGCGGCTCGACCCGAGTTCGAGTTGAGTCTGTCATGGCGGATTTGATTTTGTCCTCGAGAGCGCCGGCTGCACTCTCGAGGTCTTCGACCGATTCAATCCGAGGAATCGGTCCGAAGTCAGTTTCGAGAATTTCCGCGAAGCGCGGCCAATTTGTGGTGCGAATTGTGATGTTTGTGTTTGCGTCGTTTGCCTCATCACCGATGTGCATCAGCACGGGCATGTGGTCTGAATTTAACGCTAATGAAACGTGTAATCGGATTTGAAATGGCACATTTTTGATTAGTGCGATGTCGAGGATGTCGGCGCGGTAGCCGCGGGAGTCATAATATGTTGGCTCTGGAGGAGCCTCAATTAGGAAGTCGGTCGCGTCCGCGAGGTCGAAAAGAATTCGGCCGTTTCGGTTTGTTTCACGGCTGCCCCAGGTCAGGTGCTTCGAGTTGAAGTCACCTGCGGCGATGACCGAGGCGCCGGTATCTAATATGTTTGTGATGTCATTCTCCCGAAGCCGATCTTGCGGCCTGTGATAACATGAAATGAGTGTCAATGGACCGTTCGCGGTCTCGATTGTCACGGCGGTGGCTTCCAGGCTCTGGAGAGCGGGAAGCGCATTCGGGTAGTGTGGGAGCGTACGGCGAACGAAAATGGCTGTTCCTCCTCCAGCACCGTTAGTGCGGTCGGTGCGATATAAGGTGAAGCCCCGAATTTTGGGGTCCGGGTCGTCGGCGCGCAAGAAGGTCTCGTTGACCAAAATGACGTCGAGGTCATGACTGTCTGCGAAAACCTCCAGCTCGTTGCGGGTGGTTCGCAGACTACGTGCATTAAAAAATGCTGTCTGAAGCGACTTTATTTTTGGGGTTTGTACTGTCATTTATTTATGTCAGCACTTTTGGGATGATTGCGAGAACTTTCGCGAGGATCTGCTCGGTTGAGGTCGAGGTCTGGATTGCCATGAGAACTTCCGTGATGATTTTCTCGGCTGTGGAATTTTTCTGCGCGGGGGCGGGTCGGGGGGTTTGCGCTGGGGCCGCGGGCTTCTTGGACGCCGTTGCGTCAGCGAAGCTTTTCGTCGCGCTTTTGGTCCCTGCAGCAGGTTGCTTGACAGGGGCCGGTTGGGTCTTGGGGGCCGCGGAGGGGGCGGGGGCGGCAGTGGTGGCTGGGGCGCGCTTTTGTTGGGGGCCGGAATGGTTGTGATTTGGAGATTTTTTCCCCTGGTACCCTCGAGGGAACCTGGGGCATCCCCGATAGCTGGCAGTGTGAGCGCCACCGCAGTTGGCGCACTTTGCCGGAACGGACTTGGCCTTTTTGCAAAGGTGGGAGTCGTGAAATTCGCCACATTTGACGCATTTCGCGGGGGCATAGCAGTTCCGCTGGGAGTGGTGGAACCGCTGGCAGCGGTGGCACTGGGCAGTGGTCCCCTTTTTGTGGGGCCGCTCGACGGCGATCAGAAGGTGACAGATCGACTTCAATTGGAAAATTTTTCCTTGGTCTTTTGGGACTTCGACCAGAACGAGAGGGAGGGGCTTTTTGGACCTGGTGGAGATCATCCTGGTCACCTGCTTAGGCGCCAGACCTTGATTCTCCAGGTCGGCTTTGACGTCGTCGACGCTGATTTCCACCGGCACCGTTCGGAGCACGGCTCGGAGTGTCTTCTCCTCGGGGAGGGCGAAGGTGTGAAAGGGCACCCCCCTCGCCTCGAGGAGGCGAGTCATGGAACGGAAATCGTCGACAGTGACCGGGTTGACCCGGATGCCGTCGACGCAGGACCTCGCTTTGGAGAAGTTGATTTTCTTCTGCATCATCGCTTGCGAAAGCGATGACCATTTGGAGGCATCGCGGATGATGATCGGCGGGATTTTGGATTCCGCCGGGGGCTTCTGCTGCGTCACCGGTTTGACGGGCGCAGGTTGGGTTTTCTGGGTCTGAGGGACCTCGGGGGTGGGCAATTTGGGCATTTTGGGGGCCCTCGCTTGCGAGGGTTCACCGCTGGGGCCGGACTTGACCGCTTGTGTCATGGGGGCTGACTCTGGGGTGGGGCGCTTTCGCTGATGCTTACCTTGGACCAAGGTGAACGGGGCTTCTTCGGCAGGCTCGACTGTCTCCTCCATCTCGATTTCCGAGTCGGAAGGTTCGGCCTGCACTGGGTGGGCTGGGGAGGTCGGAGGGGAGACATCAGTCACCTTCTGTCCCTCCTCGAGGACTTGGATTCTCGCATCCGAGAGTGCGAGTCGCTGTTGGTGCACTTCCCTCTCCTCGCGGAGAAAGAGGACCTCTTGTCTCAGCGCCGTCACCTCGGCGAGCAGCTTCTGCAGGTCCTCCTGCGGAAGCTGGACAAGGCTTTGACACGCTGTTGCCATTTTAGGCACCTAAAAAATTCGTGTAAGATGCGGTGCAAAAGCACGGCGTTGTTGTGGATAAATTGGCGAAAATGCCGATGAACGACACTTCCGCCAATGAGATGTTCTCTCGACGAATTGTTTGATCGAATGACCGGGCTCGAGCGCAGCACTGCACATATATACGTAAAACCGTGCGGACCGAGGACTGAACACCGGTCGCGGCACAGGAACGCTGCACAGCACCACTAACACCGAACACTTGACGGTCACCAGCACTGGCAAAACACGTCCGTCTCTCACCAATGCAAGATTCAGACTATTGAACGTCTACCGCAAAATTTCAACTAACGGAGCCTTATATAGATTCAACGGTTCACCATCGACCAATCGACGAAGTCAGCCGTTGACTTTGTTCACGTATAAAAGTACAATTTAATATGGCGGAATTTTTAGTACCCGTTTACCTTTCGACGCGTGCACGTCTAACGATCGTCAGAGTCGATTTTAATAATTGTCAGTTTTGTTTTTCATTCGTTTCATTCGAAATGGCCAGGACCAAGCAGACCGCACGCAAGTCCACCGGAGGAAAAGCCCCCAGGAAACAACTGGCTACCAAAGCGGCCAGGAAAAGCGCTCCCGCCACTGGCGGCGTCAAGAAGCCCCACCGTTACAGACCTGGTACCGTGGCTCTGCGTGAGATCCGTCGTTACCAGAAAAGTACCGAGTTGCTCATCCGCAAGCTTCCCTTTCAACGTTTGGTGAGGGAGATCGCTCAGGATTTCAAAACCGATTTGCGCTTCCAAAGCTCCGCCGTGATGGCCCTCCAGGAAGCGAGCGAAGCTTACTTGGTCGGTCTGTTCGAGGACACGAATTTGTGCGCCATCCACGCCAAACGTGTAACCATCATGCCAAAGGACATCCAACTTGCCAGACGTATTCGGGGTGAACGCGCTTAAATTTTTCCACATCGTGTTTCGGAAGAACAACACGAAACACGAATTTTATAACAAAAAAATCGGTTCTTTTCAGAACCTCAAACTTTACAGGCAAAAAAAAAAATATATCGCCCTTCAACCGGAAATGAATAAAATAAAAATGTCAATAATCGGTCGGTCCTCTCGATTCGGGTTGGGTTGCGGTCGTTCGTAAAATTTTATTGCATCCTGTCATCACCTACCTGCCAGCTGATGCTATCTATTTTATTTGGTTTCGCCGTAAGGATAGTTTTATTTCTTTTTTTCGTCGTAGATTATCGTGTGGCCCTGAAAAGGGCCATTTGTGCGTGCCCCGTTGCCGGTAGTACGATGATGACGTCGGAACGAGGCACAGCCGAACGAACATGAGTCGAGTATCCATCCACGTTTCTCACTTTTTCCTCTTCGGCGAAGCGGCCTTTTTCACCTTGACAGGAATGGCTTTGGCTGTCTTGGGTTTGGGTGCTTTGGGTTTTTTAGTCGGACCAGCCTTGTTAGATTTCTTCGCTTTGGAAGGCGATCGGGGTTTCGGGGCGGCTCTAGTTTTCTTTTCTGCCGAGGAGGCGGCCGATTTCTTGGCTTTCGCTGCGGCGGCGGAGGCAGCGACGGCGCTCTTCTTTTCGGCAGCAGTCTTCTTCGCTTTGGGGGAGGCTTGTTTTTTGGCTGTCTTCGAGGAAGCCTTGTCGGAAGTCGTCGCGACGGCGGTACGTTTGGCGGATGATTTTTTCGTCTTGGATGCGGCGGACGAAGCGGGTTTCCTCTTGTCGGAGGCGGAGGCGACTTTGGCACCACCGGAGGTGGACGAGGCGAGCTTGAACGAACCCGACGCGCCCTTACCTTTCGTCTGAACCAGAGATCCCGACGCCACGGCGCCTTTCAGATATTTCTTGATGAAAGGGGCGACCTTTTCGGCGTCGACTTTGTAATTTGCGGCGACGAACTTCTTGATGGCCTGAAGAGACGATCCTCCGCGTTCCTTGAGTCCCTTGATGGCGTTGTTTACCATCTCGGATGTCGGAGGATGGGACGGTTTCGCCCTGGGATTTTTCGCTTTTTTCTCTTTCTTCGCGTGGGATTGAGGGGTGGCAGCGGAACCGGTGGTGACCGATGATGCTGTTTGATTTTCGACGTCGGCCATCTTTCACGTTAAAACGTTAAAAGTTAATAATAATTATTGAAAAAACACTTGCTCACACACGTACACTTCGAGCACCTCGTGAACGAGAATTGAACAAAAAAATTTTCTAAGTCTTTATAAAATAGTCGCCACTGCGGACGGAAGACTGAACGCGCACCGCGTCCGCCGTCGAAGAAATTGCAGGCCTCGGAATCGTTGCCCGCGTGATGGCATCGTCCTCTTTCCTCGATCACCATCGCCACCGTGTGATCAAGCTGGCCGAACTCGGTTTCCGAAGTTTCCCTGGAGATAGCGAAGTTCGTCTCGGAACGTCGGTGGGTTTCGAATCAGGTACACGCCCCTCCAACCACCAGCCCTAAATCCGGGTCGTCACGGTTTCGATTCGGGACCGACGGTTTACGTCGGCGGTGCGGGGTAGACGCGTCGATTCCGGGAATCCATATTTCGTTCGCCGAAATATTGGTCCATCTCTTCCCGGAATACCGCGCCACCTTCTCGATTTTACGACATCTTCGCGTCGCCAAACGCTTCCGAAACGGTCGAAGCACAGAAAGGACCTGGTGTTCGAACCGAGGCAATTCCGACAACAGGATGCCGCGAACCGCCTCTCCGACGTTCAGGTCGATCGTTTTCGGCGGAAGTTGAAACGGGACGAGTCGACGACGGGTCCCGTTGCCGTCCGGACCCTTCGGGACGGCCGAAAGTCCGTCGAGAGGATCATCCGAAAGGAGACGGTCTTCATCGTCCGACCGATGCCGCACCTACGAGTTTTCCGATATTTTCTTCGACGGATCTTCAGGTTTTCTTCCTTTCTTCCGTCTTTCTCTCTTCGTAATTTCGTGTCCGACCTGCGTCGTCCGAAGTCGGGGTGAAGATCGAAGAAAAAACGCCAAAAATAACAACTCGTCAGCCACGCACACCGCGTTCGAATGTCTAACGGTCCAACTTGGATTTTCGAAGATCGCCGAATCCGAGGGACGATAAATAATAATAATAATAATAATAATGGTAATAAATAATAATGTTAATAATAATAATAATGATATGATGATTATAACGATAATTATTATAGATAGGTAAATAGAAACACAGGTCTCCTCTCGAAAATCGGAACTTCCTGATATTACTTACATATTTCGGTCGATCCAAATGTGGGAATCTCGTCGTCGTCGGAGCAAGCAGCGCGGTAGGTGGGGTGAAATTCTGGATTTTCCACCGCCGCCGGCGGTCGAAAAATGTGCGACGCGGGAGATCGCCAGTCCGTCTAGTAGTCTCTCTTGTCGTTAGAGCGTGACGTGGTGGTTGTTGTGGGATTTCCCGTTAGTTCGGTCCGACGTCGGTCGTCAGAGGGTAAGTGCATACGGAAACGAAACGCATCGCGTTTTGATGTTCATATTCGTGCATCGGAATGTTAAAAGCAATATATTTTACACCAACGATCACACCTAAACACCACGGCAACGGCCATACCACGTTGAAAAGCACCGGTTCTCGTCCGATCACCATTCTTGTCCGAGCGGTCGACCCGTACGGACGTGCCGAGTACCTGCTCCGAACAAAGGACCACCCCCTCAAGCCGACATCGTGTCGCCCACATAAGTGCTAAATAACTGTGAACATAATATTAGTGAATAAAACGCCACAAAGTGAGTGAAATTAATGTTGTTAATGATAAAAAATCGCGCCGAAGAACGCGAAGCGAAAATCGCGACAGTGAAGAAGAACACATGAAGAAGAAAACACAAAAGGAAGTAAGGAAATCAAAGATGGAGGTACCACTACCGCTAAAAAACAAATATGAGCCACTTTCGGACCACGAGGACACTGAAATAGAGGACCAAGTTTCCGAACCCGAAGAAATGGAAGACCAAAACGAGGCTGTACAGGACGAAAATGTGAAAAACGAAAAACCTCCCCCAATAATACTCCATGCGAAATACGAATACAAAAAACTTATATCGTTCTGCAATGAAAACGCCAAAAGTGGAGTAAACATAAAGTACACACGAGATAAAACAATTATCTTCACCAACAAAATGTCGGAATTCTTGAGGCTAAAAGAAGTCCTCAAAAATAGCACCAACACCCAGTGGCACACATATGCCACAAAAGAAGAAAGGACGCACGGGTTCGTAATTTACGGGCTTGAAAACCACCCAGATGAAGAAGAAGTCAAACAGGACCTCCGATCCAAGAAAATTAACTGCAAAACCGTCTACAAAATGAAGAACACCAGTCACCCGCTGTATGTGGTGATCACAGACAACAAAACCACACTAAAAGACCTTGAAGAAAACGCAAAAACAGTCCAACAAGTAGTAGTTAAATGGAAGAAACTACTAAACAAAAAAGAAATAATCCAGTGCCACAAGTGCCAGTCGTGGGGCCACTCGGCAACAAATTGTTTCTCCAAGTCCAAGTGCCTGAAATGTGCAGGTCAACATTTAACCAGTGAATGTGAACTCAAAAAGGACAATGTTAACGACCAACAGAAAATCAAGTGCGCCAATTGCGGAGAGAAGCATCTGGCCAACAGCACCGAGTGTGAGGTGTACCAGGCGAGGAAACAGCACCTGGACAAGATCAAAGCCGCAGCCGCTGAAAAGAAGGCCAGGAAAAACGTATCTTACGTCCCGGCGCCGCTGCCGACAACAAATCCGTGGAACCGACAACAGATCGAGACTCCAAAAGTCCAGAACCAGCCCCCGACCCCTGCCCCGACAACGAGCAACAACAAAGAAGAACAAGAAGCAAGCTACAGCGACCTGGTTCAACTAATGACAGAAATCCGTAAGTTAAATGAAATAATTAACATCAAAAAACTCTTAGAAATAGTTAAAGAATTAACAGTTAAACTAAAAAATTGTCGCGATCCCTTTGCGCAAATTCAAATAATAATGGAAATTTCCAACAAACTCGCACCATAAATTCACCCTTAAGGAAAAGTACTTAAAAATCATTACCTGGAATGCTAATGGCATTCTAGGTAAACTTAACGAGCTCAAAGTATTCCTCAAAATGCGTGACGTGGACATAATGGCAGTAACGGAAACCAAGCTACTTAAAACGGACAAGATAATAATAGAAGGATTTAGCATAATCCGAAAAGAACGAAACACCGACACAAGGGGCGGAGGAGTCGCGATTTTGGTGAAGCGCGGCATACCGTACATTAAAGCTCAACTACCTGTTAACGAAATCGAGTGCGCGGCAATAAATCTTGCGAACAAAACAACCATTGTAGTTGCATACAACAGGCCAATTAACAAATACAAAGCAGACAGTATACATAAAATTCTCAATTCTCACACCAACGTAATAATTGCCGGTGATCTCAACTCCAAACATATTGATTGGGGAAATAATTACAGCAACACAAACGGCGTAACTTTAAAAAATATCATCAACAATTCAAACATCACTTTAAATTGCCCACCAACACACACCCACCACCCTAGTAATAACACTGATCCCTCAACAATTGACTTCTTTTTAATCAAAAACATAAATAACTACACATCAGCTGCGACAATTCAAGAACTACCGTCAGATCATTACCCTGTCGAAATGAGTATCAGTAATGTATCGCGAGAAAACCTAGACAAATACATAACATCTTACAAAGACACAGACTGGAAAAAATTCCGTAAAACACTAGACTCACTAATAAAAATCAATTCAAACATAAAAACAACAAACGAACTAGACACCGAAATAAATAAATTCACAGAAGCTCTAAACAACACCCGTAACAAACACTCTAAAACAATCAAAGTTAAAACTGACAAATCTACCATCCCCCTCGAAATTACAAATCTCATTAAAGATAGAAACAAAGCACGCAAAATACATCAAAGAACCGGTCTTGATGCACATAAAATCCAAGTACAACACCTGAATCACTTAATCAAACACAAACTAGCTAAACACAAAAACGGCGAGTGGGACGACATCTTAAAAAACGCCAAAACAAATGACAACTCACTTTGGAAATTAGCGCGCTCACGAACTAAAAAACGAGACGAAATTCCCCCACTCAAATACAACAACGAAGACGCCATCAGCGATAAACAAAAATCAGAATGCCTTGCAAAATATTTTCAAAATGTACACAATAGCAACGACAAATCCGACGACAAACACAATAAAATAGAAAAACTTATCGATAAAATAATTAATCAACCAGCAAACACCGACCACGATTACATAGAATCCGTAATAACAAGTCCGCGCGAGATAGGCTACGTACTACAAAAATTAAAGAACAATAAAGCAACGGGAGAAGACCAAATTGACAATGTAATCTTAAAAAACATTTCGAAAAAAGGAAGAGTGCAACTCACCCACATTGTCAATGCCGTGTTAAAACTTAACTATTTCCCCAATCAATATAAAACAGCAATTATCATCCCCATTCCAAAACCGGGCAAAAACTCCAACAATACAGAAAGCTACAGACCCATTAGTTTACTGAACTCAATATCCAAGTTAACAGAAAAAATCATTCACAGGCGACTAAATACATTCTTGGAAGAGCAAAACATCAAGCAAGAATGCCAATTCGGATTCAAATTATCACACAGTACCACCCATCAAATTGCCAGAATATCTAATGACATCTTAATCAATTTCAACCAGGATAAAAACACAGTTTTGACACTTTTAGACTTAGAAAAAGCCTTTGATCGAGTCTGGATCAAAGGGCTATTATACAAATTATACAAAGCAGGTATCAACTCAAACTTCATAAAATTAATGAGCTCTTACCTTTGTGATCGTAAAATCAGAGTCAAAGTTAATAACGAACTGTCTACCGAAAAGACAATTAAAGCAGGAGTACCTCAAGGCTCGGTACTAGGCCCGTCGTTATTCAATTTTTACATTCATGACTTACCGGAATTTAGCAAAACTAACCTTGCTCTTTATGCTGACGACACCGCCATATACGCGCACTCATTCTACGCCCAAGCCGCGCTTCTCCAAAATCAATTACATATGAAATTACTAACAAATTACTTCGACGACTGGAAACTAAAACTAAACGAATCAAAAACAGAACTAATAATTTTCAGCAGAAAAAGAACCAACAATAAAATTTTTGTCCCCTTCAAAATCAACAACCACACAGTAAAGCCAACAACAACAGTCAACTACCTAGGAATCACATTAGACTCACGTTTAAATTTTAAAGAAAACTTAAAGAACAAACTCACTAAAGCCAACAATGCAATCAGAAAAATATACCCACTAATTAAAAGAAACAGCAAGCTAAGCGTAAAGAACAAAATCATCATATACAAGGCCTTAATAAGACCAATAATCACTTATGCTGCCCCAGTATGGTCACACCTCTCTACAAATGCCCTCCAGCCCCTTGAAGTATTCCAAAATAAATGCATGAGATTAATTCATAATGCTCCCCGACACACGAACACTCAACACCTAAGAAATATTTCGGAACTACCCACGATCAAAGAATTCATCTCAATTCAAACCGAAAAGTTCTTCCGTAAGAACACTAATAAACTCATAAAAACGCCAAACGTAAATGATACAGATCAATTCAACATAAGCAGATTTAAACACAAATTAATCCACCAACACCTCAACTGAAAACAATAGCCACCAAAATACACAAAAAGCTTGGTTTTCACTATTGCCATTGTGAACATATCATCCAAGGAATCACGAGAAATCTCGTTAACATTATGTAAAACTCCTAGCAATAAAAAGATAGGATAGTGTAAGTAAAACGCCACGCCCACATGTACAAACAAAATGGCGAACATTATGCTCCGCCCTCCCAACATGAACAATAAAGGGCACCGCCCACTAATTTCCCACTCCCCATCCCACATCCCGCCAACCCCCCACAATGTAGATAGTGTAAATATTAGGATAGGTCATAGGCTAAGTCAAAAACAAAAAGAAAAAGGTTTCGCATTTTCCTTTATAATTAAATAAGTAACAAGCAGACATAATCAACGAGGCTGCGTCCTCAAACTCATCAATATGCTCACAGTAGAATAAAATTGTAACCGTAGGATAAGCCAAATGGCAGGAGCCTTCTGTTCCTAAAAACCACAAACGCAAAAATGTACATATTTTTGTAAAACAAAACAAAATTCAATAAAGCTTCTTCTATTCTATTCTATTCTATTCGTCCGATCACCGAAGTTAAGCAACGTCGGGCGCGGTCAGTACTTGGATGGGTGACCGCTTGGGAACACCGCGTGCCGTTGCCCCCCAACACTTTTTGTTTTTTTTTGAAATCCATAGCAACCACCGAACCGATTTGTTTTTCGTGCAGGTATTCGGAAACATGCACAGACCCGTATAATGTAGATTCATAGCTTTAAGTACTAGATAATTAAGAAAACAATTTTTTTTGTCGATTAATTGTAAACAATTGCAGAATAAAAACTCGTCAAACGGTAAAGGTTGTCGTTCGATCACCGAAGGTAAGCCACGCGGGCAGCGGTCAGCACTTGGACGGGTGACCGGTTCATTATATTCCTTCCGTGAGTTTAACAAAGATAACATATGCAAATGTCGTAAGTGCGACGAGGAAGACGGCGATCTTTTAATGTAAAAAAAATATATATTAGGTTACGCGTACATGCCACTTTGACTGCTGCTTTATTTTTTTGGTTTTTAAATAATTAGAGATCTGAATTCAACATATCAGTTCTATGTTATAATGGACAGACAATGTTGTATTCTTGGCCCCTAACACGTTAAGACCAACATAAAAACTAGAATAACTTACCATTCGTTAAACGTTAAACAATTTCGAACCACGTTTTTTTGAGCTCGAACAAACTCATAACACAACACTCATTTATTAGTCACTGGACCATTGTAAAACGAGAAGAGAGAAAAACCATGCGAAACTATTTTTAAAACGAAGAGAATAAAGGTTTTAAATGGTAGGGCTGTATGACAGACTTGTCAATTATCGTGGGGGGTACGGCTGAGATTTATGACGAAATCGAGCGGCGCCGGCGGTCGGTCACTTTCACGAAAGAGGTCTAAACACGGGTCGTTTACGATACCCTCTGGTTACTAGAAAAGTTCTAGACAGATGTTTGTCGGCTTTTCGAGGTATTTATTTGTGAGTCCAAAGACTCAATGGAGTAATATCGGACTGAAATTCCAAGATTTTGCTGTGTAATCCAAAAAACTATGTTCCTCGTAACATTTAACGATGTGTTAATTCAACTATTATTTTAATTTTTCGTATACGTATTTATACTAAAAAGTACAGCGCTTCCAACAGTGAATTGTGAATTGAAAATGTTTCAAAGAAAGATCGATAGTTTTGAAAAAAATTACATATTAATAAATTTAGATAGATTTAGAAGTATACATTGCACTTACTTTTCAAAATTATTGTACTTCTGATTTGGTTGAAATAACATAATATGTAGCAGTCATAGTCTTGTGTACATTGCAGTCGCGGCTGGTGTTGGGTAAAACCTTTATTTTTTAGGGGGTCATTACCCAAATGACCTCATGGACCAGCCGTTCCTGTTAGGTTTTATATATCAAATTGATTCGTCTGTCTTTTTCATCATGCCTTCGAAAAGCGAGCTCCTGTTTCGCCAAAGTAACTGTGACGTCAATTAAATACGATAATAAAATTCGGTTTTTCCGAACTTATTGTGAGTGAGAGCAGTGAGAGCATCTTCTTTTCGTATCCCACCTCCACCCGGCGGCAGTAGTGCAGTGCTTATCAACATAATTACCGGCGTCTCGCCTCCACATTTTGACTTTTTTGTGTTTTATGTGTTCTCTAAGTCCAAAATTTTTAAATTTTTAAAAAGAGATTGCGGTACTATTCCTGTTGCTGAAATTATAATAATATATTTATTAATTTTTGTATTATATGTCTGTGTTATATTGTGTGAATTTGGAACAGCTATATCTAAAAGATATGCTTGCTTTTGTTGTTTATTTAAAATAATAATGTCTGGTCTGTTATGCTGAATGTGAATGTCAGTTAAAACTGTGCGATCAAAATATAATTTGTAATTGTCATTTTCTAAACAACTTTCTGGTTTATAAATGTAATGTGGTTGTGTATCCTTTAATAAATTGAATTTAACTGCTAAATTCATGTGTATAATTTTTGCGAATATATCATGACGTTTTTTATATTCGCTGTGAGCCAAAACGGTGCAAGATCTTGTATTGCAAATATAAAACCCTCAGCTCTTTAAAATATCTCCCATGTAAAGACTTTTGTTTTATATTTGCTATAGTGTCATATCACGAGCTCTATTGAGAAAATAATTTTTTAGTGAAGCAATTTGATTGTGTTGTAGAATTTCTAGATTTGAAAAACCCCTACCACCATTTTCGCGTGGTAAATTAAATCTTTCAACAGCAGATTTGGGGTGATGTTTACAAAATTTTGTAAAGAGAACTCTAGTTTGAATATTTATATTCTTTAAATTAGTTTTGGACCATTTTATAACACCAAAAGAATAGATTTAATTTGATTTGATTGATTAATACCTAAATATTTATAAAATTCTCCTTTATTTAAATTTTTAATGATTTCTCCTTCTTTAGTTATATATTCTAAATTTTCGTAATGACCACGACATATTGATTGATTTTCAGTTATTGTTAAGTTTTATGTCATCCATATAAAGAAGGTGATTTAATTTAATATTAATTTTATAAATTTTAAGAATTTTAATTAACCATGAATGTGGTACTGAATCATAGGCTTTTTTGTAGTCTATGAATTGTTGTTGCATTATTTTCCAAACGTTTGAGACTTAAAATATTCGTCAAATGTTCTTCTTTTTTTAAATCAGAATACCCCTGACAAATCCGAACATTTTGTTTTGCGGTAGATAAAAGTAAACATGGGCCAAGACAGAATATTAATATTCGGTGTGGAATTTTCCTGCGTTCTTGTTCATTTCTATCGAAGTGCTCACGAAAAGTTGTGAATATCAACACTTTGTAATTGTCGTAGTGAAAAATAAAAAAGATAGCTATGGGGCACAACTTATTTCGCACTTCATTAGAAAAGTAACAGTATTAAAATAAAAAAAATATTTTTCTAAATTTCGAACGTTAGGTCTATCCTGACCAGCCGCCAATTAGTGGTATTATTTTATTTTTTGCTGTTTTCCACAATAGTTATTTTTATATTAAATCATTGATTCAAAAAATTGAAATTAAAAATTCAAATTTTTGAAGGAACTCTGAAGTTTCAATGCAGTGACCATGTTGCTAGGTAACTAATAAAAAACAGTGCGTGAAATGAAAAACAGAAATAGTCGTATGCGTTTTGTATGGTTTCTATGGTTTCGATCTTACTAACAATGCAATGAAAATGACCCACTTCAGGCACAGATAACTATGCGTGAATTTCAATTTTTTGAATCAATTATATAAAAACAAAATTGATTTGGCGGCCGCTACACAAAAGTGGTGGGAGGCGAGAACCTGTTTCCGCCGGTCAATTTTAAAATTAATAAATTTTCCCTGGATACGTATTCGACTTATCCGGTACGAGTTATTTTTAAATTAACTTAATGGCCCGTTGCTCTTGTTCTTTTTACATTGAATATGCGATGTTTTGGCATCGTTAGCAATAGTACAATACTCACGCATTTTTAATCTAAAATTAACAAAACTTGAATGGATCGGGATTATCACACTTCTGAATTGAAGTTTTCATTCGTTTAAAATATAATTGATAGTAATACGTAATGCGGATTGCCTAAACGTTGCTTCCATCACGTCAACATCACACATTCACGTTCGCCCGTAGAAATGGCGTGATGCACACGAAATCGATCCAAAAAGGCTCATAATATTTGTGTCACGCGAATCTACGTCGAAAACTAGAAAAAAAAAAAATTCAATTCGAATTTCAATAATCGAAACGATGCGTCGTCGATACTAAACGTAGGTAGTAACTAAAGTGTGATCGGGTGCGATAAAAGTGTCCGTCAATAATCATCATCCGACAATCATTTAATAGACGAACGCTAATTTTTGGCACTCACTCGGACGACAGAACCAGTCCAGACGGAAACCGGGGCGCGGGGTGGGTGGGTGGTTGTATGTCCGTGAATCTGTCCGGCGCGCGTCAACATTTCAGTTATCGTCGCGAGAGTTAAAACGAAAGGTGGTTAGTGTGAAAGTGACGTTTTTTCGTGGAGACACGTTACGAAGGGTGAGTACCTAATATAATATAAAACCAACCGAAAACCCACAATAGTGCCCCGGTTTATTATCGTGAATAGGTGTTTGGTAAATATTTTCTGTATTCCAACTAGCAAGTCTTTTATCAAAAAACTCCGGCAACATGGCTATTGTGGTATTGTTGATACCACCTAACTGAAGAACTTAGTTAATAACTAAGTCGACGATTTTATCGGGAAATTGAACGGAGAAACAAAAATAGCTCTTAGCGACAGTTGCCTGAAGTCGCAAATAACGGCGATTGACGAAATCACGTTTTTTTTATTTTAATTCCAATGAACAATACACAGGGTCACAATTATCTGTTATGTATTCTATAATGTTTTGCAAAGTAAATAATGTGAGTTGTCATGCGTAATATTAATTAGCTAAGTAATTTTTGCAAGTATTTTATGTCAGATATGCAATGTATAATAACGTAATGTTGCAAAGTATTTTAATTTTTATGCTAGGTAGAGATAATAACTCGACAATAACTCTTCTCTAATGAAAAAAAAAATAGAAAATGATTTAGGAACATAAAAAATCTCATTAAAACAGGAACAATTGAAATTAAAATAAACATAACATTCTGTACTAAAGTACAGTTTTGTTCACTCCTTTTTTCAAAGTCTTCTGTCCTCTCATTTGCACATACTGCTATTCCAAAACAGTGAAATTGTCTGTTTCAGGGAATCCTTAACGTTCCTTGCTAATGTCAACAACGTTTTCGATGAAACAAAGAGTCGGAAAAATGTCGGCTCATTGTATTCAATAACATACGCGACTACAAAACCATCTGTATCATTTGTAGGAATCGCGGTTTTTTCGATGAGAATTCGTTCTAATTTTTTCTTTCTTAAAAAAGCTAAGTAATTTTAATTTCACTAAAGATGAACATTTAGGCTATATGCTGGGTAATGCAAATCCATCAACCATCAACTAGGTTGTTCAGCAGATGTACGATTGTTTATTTGATTTCTTCTTCCGAAGAGTTGTATTCTGGCAAAATAGAAATTTATTCATAACATAACCTCAATCAACTAAATTATTTCGAATACAATAACCACATAACTACAAGTTGGATAGGCATGGGTGCAAAATACCGATAATGCATGAAACCTAATAATAATAATAATGACATAATAAAAGTTAATTAAAAATCGCTGTTTCACGTCTTTTTCTTTTTTGTTCGAGAGTTTTTGTGGTTCTGAAAAGAACCGTTTATAAATGTGTCGAAAACGAAAAACATCTATTTCGAACTGGTGTACTTGGTGACGGCTTTGGTACCTTCGGAGACGGCGTGCTTGGCCAACTCACCGGGCAACAACAGACGCACGGCAGTTTGAATTTCTCTGCTGGTGATCGTCGAACGTTTGTTGTAGTGTGCCAGACGGGAAGCTTCAGCGGCGATACGTTCGAAGATGTCGTTCACGAAACTGTTCATTATGCTCATAGCCTTACTAGAGATACCGGTGTCGGGATGGACTTGTTTCAACACCTTGTAGATGTAGATGGCATAGCTCTCCTTCCTCCTGCGCTTCTTTTTTTTGTCGCTCTTGGAAATGTTCTTCTGAGCTTTCCCGGCCTTCTTGGCTGCCTTACCACTTGTCTTCGGCGGCATTTTTCAATTCAATTCGATTCAACAAACTCGCGAACTGCTCTGACTCGTGTGCGTGCGTTAACTTTGCACCACCACCTTTCTGATAGGTAGTGTGTTCACCAGAACCCCACCTGAAAACGGGCTCCCACCAATCGTCACGTCCTATTCTCCTATCACGGAGGCTATAAATTCGAAGCACAGCTACCAGCTTTTACAATCGACGAGTCCCGTCCGTCAGTTTTATTACTTCTCGTGGTGTCTAACGAACGAACTTAAAATGTCAGGTCGCGGTAAAGGAGGTAAAGTGAAGGGAAAAGCGAAATCCCGTTCGAGCCGTGCCGGTCTCCAGTTTCCGGTGGGTAGGATACATCGTCTTCTCAGAAAAGGAAATTACGCGGAACGCGTCGGTGCAGGAGCTCCCGTCTATTTGGCCGCCGTCATGGAGTACTTAGCCGCCGAAGTTCTAGAATTGGCAGGAAACGCTGCCCGTGACAACAAGAAGACACGTATTATACCGCGTCATCTGCAGCTGGCCATCAGAAACGACGAGGAATTGAACAAACTCCTGTCCGGAGTTACGATCGCCCAAGGCGGTGTCTTACCCAACATTCAGGCCGTACTTTTACCCAAAAAAACCGAGAAGAAACCTTAAACGAACGATCGATCCATCTCCGTGGCGAAAACTCAAAATATCGGCCCTTCTCAGGGCCACTATAGCTTTTTTTTTTCGTAAAATGACCGATGCATCTTTTCTTTTTGTATTATTATCATTTACGACTGCAATGCCAAAAGGAAAGCAAGGGGTGTTTACGATCTTGGTACATTTATCAGGTAGTCAGTTAGTAATAATTGTCCGTTGTTTCTCGAAAGAACATCATGTTTCTTTTTTTTCCTCTTATTTTTATTTTGTGGTTCTGAAAAGAACCGATTTTGTATTTCGTATTTTATTCTGGTTTTCTCGAACGGTGAAGAGCGCCAGGAAATTAACCTCCGAAACCGTAGAGGGTGCGTCCTTGACGTTTCAAAGCGTAGACGACGTCCATCGCTGTCACGGTTTTACGTTTGGCGTGTTCCGTGTAGGTGACGGCATCTCGGATGACATTTTCCAAGAACACTTTCAGGACTCCGCGAGTTTCTTCGTAGATCAAACCGGAAATACGTTTCACGCCGCCACGACGAGCCAATCTTCTGATAGCGGGTTTCGTGATGCCCTGGATGTTGTCACGCAGGACTTTGCGATGACGCTTCGCTCCTCCTTTTCCCAATCCTTTGCCTCCTTTACCGCGACCGGTCATCTTTTCAGATTATTTCAACTGACACAAAATACCTGCACACCTCGTCCCTAGGAAGTCAACTACCGCAAAATTAAACTGGAATAACATGTCTGACTTTTTACGGGGTTCGAGTCCTAGACTCTTATTTCCCCAATCTGGCTGGCAGTCACCTACTCATGTAATGTGTAGGGCTGTGACAGACTTGTCAAGTATCGAGTCACCGTAAACTCTAGCTGATCGGCCTTCAGTTGCGAATCCAGCAGGTCGAGTTTACGGTGTGGGGGTGGGGTTGTGGGAGACACAAATCGCGAGAAAATGGGGACTGCAGAGAACCTAGATCGTCGTCGGAATGCTCCCGCTTTTGCGTGACAACGAGGGCAAAAAACTGCAGAAAAAACCCCTCGTCGGAGCCGAAGAAAAATGGGGGAACGCTCGGAAAACAAATGTAGAAACTACGCAACAATGGGACATCGAAACCTAATCACTACAAATATTTACCGGTTTGGATTCCGTTAACCTGGTCCTCGGAACTGAAGTCGGCCCTGGTGCGGAATCTGAAACACACTTAGTGGTGATGCATTAATATATGCTCCAGAACTTGCGATTGCTCTGGAACAAAATCTGGGGAATTTTGTCGGAGGACTGGAGGTGTGGGAGCCTCAGTCCTGTTGGAGAAGCAGCCATTTTGGCCGCTTGTGCCGCATAGGGGCATTCTCGTCGTAATTGACGGATTCGCGCACGAGTGGGTTCGGGTGTACAGCCGCTTTCGCATGGAATTTCCGTGCATCATCCAGCAGGAATTCTTTGATGGTGGGGAGGTTCGCTTCTCGATGGAGTTGAGTGTTCCTGACGAACCACGGGGCATTAAAAGCCGCTCGGAGGAATTTGTTCTGCACGACCTGCAGTTTCTGGAGTTGCGTGTGAGACACGGTCCCCCAGACCGCAGAGCCGTACATCATGGACGGTCGGATCATTGTACGGTAAATTGTGATTTTGTTCTTGGTGGACATCTTACTTCGCCGATTGACCAGCGAGTTAAGTTGTCCCCGAACCATCTGACCGCGAGTTTTCGCGTGCTCGACTTGATTGTTGAACCGGAGGTGGTTATCGAATGAAATGCCGAGGTACCGGACCTCGTTTTTCCACGGAATGATTTGTTCGAACATTTCGATTTCGCCAACCGGGCGGTGAAAACGCCGACGGGTGAAAAGAATCGCACTGCTTTTGTCTGGGTTCACATCGATTCGCCAGAGGCGAAACCATGTTTCCAGACTCACTACCGCCCTCTGGAGTCGCTCCGTAATTTTTACGGGCGACCAGGAGCGCGTGAGAATTGCAGTGTCGTCTGCATACAGCGCGATCTTTGTTTGATCGGGCTTTGGAATGTCGGCAGTGAAGATTGCGTACAGAGTCGGTGAGAGCACCGAGCCCTGTGGGACGCCTGCCTCGATGTCGCGTTCCGCTGAGAAAACATTCCCAATTTTCGCGTGAAAGTTTCGATTTTGAAGAAATGAGTTAATCAGTTTGACCATCGCCAGTGGCACGCCGGCAACGTGGAGCTTGTAAACAAGCCCGCCGTGCCAGACTGTGTCAAAGGCTTTGGCCACATCAAGAAAAATCGCGCCGGTCGAATGCCGTTGACCGTTGCTTTTCGCAATGAATTCGGTAACGTGAAGAATTTGATCCGACGTCGAATGTTGGGGGCGAAATCCAAATTGTTCGTCAGGTAAAATTTGTTTCTCGTTAGTCACTCTGACCAGACGGGTCAAAATAACTTTTTCGAGAACTTTTCCTATTGAGGATAGGAGACTGATCGGCCGATGATTCTGGGGAAATTTCGGATCTTTCCCGGGCTTCGGAATGAAAATGACGTTGGCCTTTTTCCATCGAGAAGGAAAGTGGCAGAGTCGCAGGCTGGCGTTGATTATTGTGGTCAGAGCGACGACAACTCTGTCCGGCAACAATTTCAGCGCTTTGTTTGGGATGTTATCTGGTCCGGGTGCTTTTTTCACCTTGAGAGACCCGATAATTTTTCGGACCTCCGCCGGCGAAGTTGGTGTAGTGCTTGTCTCGATTTGTCTCGACAGAATGTCTTCGACCTGGTGTTCGATTCGCTCGATGTGATCGACGTCAGCGTCCTCGATGTTCGGCCTGCATTGCAGTTCCAAACTGTCGGCGAACGCCTCCGCTTTCTCCTCATTCGAGAAAACGAGTCCTCGCGTACCGTGAATCGGTGGTAGTGGTTTTTTGTTTGAGCGGAGCGCTTTCGCCATTCTCCAGATCGAGTTGTCCTCTGCAGTGAGAGATTCGAGTTTTCTTTCCCATTGATCATTGCGGTGATCAATGAGCGCGTACTTGACTTCATTGCCGAGACGATTCGCCTCCCTCCTGTCGACGGCGTCGCCAGTCCGGTGAGCTAGGCGCCTCGCAAGATTTTTCGCACGGATGAGGTCAACGATCCATTGCGGTACATTGTTTTTGTTTTTGTGTCGCGGCTCGACCCGAATTCGAGTTGAGTGAGTCATCGCTGTTGTGATTTTACGCTCGAGCGTGCCAGCTGCGCGCTCAAGGTCGTCGACATTCCTGATGCGGGGAACAGGTCCGTACTCGAGATTTAAAAATTCCGTAAAACGCGGCCAATTGATGTTTTGAACGGGTGTGTTTGTAATGTCGTTTGCCTCGTCACCGATATGCATCAGGACGGGCACGTGGTCTGAGTCGAGCGCCTGAGAGGCGTGAAGTCGTAATTGAAATGGAACATTTTTGACGAGTGCAATGTCTAAAATGTCGGCGTGAAAATCGCGTGCATCATAATACGTCGGCTCCGGCGGAGCTTCGATTAACATGTCTGTGTTGTCCGCGAGCTCGAGTAGAATTCGACCGTTGCGGTTGGCCCTTCGACTGCCCCAGACCTGGTGCTTGCAGTTGAAGTCACCCGCGGCGATGACCGAGGCGCCGGTATCTAATATTTCCGTGATGTCATTTTCCCGGAGCAGAATTTGCGGCGGGTGGTAGCACGAGATGATCGTCAGTGGACCGTTAACGGTCTCGATTCTCACCGCAGTGGCTTCCAAGTTCTGGAGCACGGGAAGCGCGATCTGGTAGTGTGGGAGTGTGCGGCGCACGTAAATGGCTGTTCCTCCCCCAGGACCGTGGGGACGGTCGCTGCGGTACAATTCATAACCCCGGATTTTAGGGTCCGCAATCCCGGCGTTAAGGTTGGTCTCGCTGACCAACAAAGCGTCGAGTTCATGATCGTCTGCGAAGATCTCCAGCTCGTTGCGGGAGTTTCGCAGACCGCGTGCATTATGAAATGCGATCTGCAGCGACCTCACTCTCCTCTCTTGTGCTGGCATTTAGCAACCAGAGAGGAGATTGGGGAGGAGAGCGAGCACTTTCCCAAGAATTTCATCCTTGGTGCTCGAGGACTGGATCGCGAGCAGAATGTCCATGAGGGCATTTCCGTTCGCGGCGGGTTTTTTGGCGCTTGTCGGGCGGGGGGCTGGGGGCGCGGGCGCGGGCGCGGGTTTTTTGGACGCCGCTGCGTCCGCAAAACTTTTCCCCGTGCTGGGCTTGGTCCCTGCCTTCGGAGCTGGGGCTGATTGCCTGGCAGCTGCAGGGGGTTGTTGCCTTGAAGAGGCCTGACTGGGAGCGGGGGCGCGGTTTGGGTTTTGGCCCGGCTGGGGTTTGTTTCCCAGGTACCCACGTGGGAACCTGGGGCAGCCACGGTAGCTGGCAGTGTGTCCGCCGCCGCAATTGGCGCACCTCGCGGGGATTTCTTTGGACTTTTTGCAGTCCTTTGACTCGTGTCCCTCGCCGCACTTCACGCACTTCGCGAGTGCGTGACAGTTCTTCTGGGAGTGGTGGAACCGTTGGCACCGGTGACATTGTGCCGTTGTCCCCTTTTTGTGGGGCCGCTCCACCGAGATTCTGAGGTGGCAAACCGTCCTCAAATCGAAGATTTGCCCCTTGTCCTTTGGCACTTCGACAAGTACCAACGGCAGGGGCAATTTTGATCTACCTGAGATCATTCTGGTCACCTTGATTGGTGCCAGACCTTGATCCACCAGGTCTGACTTGATGTCGTCGAGGCTGATCTCGACGGGAACCGTCCTCAGCACGGCTCTGAGGGTTTTCGCCTCGGGGAGAGCGAACGAGTGAAACGGCACTCGTCTCTCCTCAAGGAGTCGCGTCAATGATCGAAAGTCGTCGACACTGACCGGATTCACCCGGATGCCGTCGACGCACGGTTTGGCCTTGCTGAAATGAATTCGCCGTTGCGTCATCGCTTGAGCGAGACCGCTCCACTTTGCCGCGTCCCGAACAATGATCGGTGGAATCTTGCTCGCGGCGGGCGGTTGGTTTCCCGCCACTTTTGGCGTGGGAACCGGATTGTTTGGTGTCGGCTGCGAGACCTGAGGGGTCTGGGCCAACTTGGTCTTCTTGACCTTTCGGGGAACCTCTGATGGAGGTTCCCTGTCGGGTCCTGAAGTTTGGGGTTCGGGGTGAGGTGAGGGGTGGCGTTTACGGTACCTGACCTCGATGAATGGGGCTCCGTTTTCGGGCTCGACTATCTCCTCCACCGAGGTGGAAGGTTCGGCCTGGTCGGACTCCGGGGATGGGGGTGTTGACGGTGAGACGTCCATTTCTGAATCGTCGTCATCGTCGTCCTCTTCTTCTTCGATGTGGGAACGCACATCAGACGTGGCGAGCAGCGCCAGGGTGTCGTCTCTCTCCTTGCGGAGAGTCACGACCAACTCCCTCAGCACCTGCAGCTCCTCCATCATCTGCTTCACGTCCCCCGGCGTGAGATTCAGGTGTGGTGCCATCGCTAGTTGGCACTGCACAAGAATTTTAATGTCTTTTTGCAAGAAATGCTCAGGCCTTCAGCCGACAAGCGGCTTGGGTTACTGAGACTTGGCGTGGGAAAAATTTTATTATTAAATTTTCGACACTCAGCGGAAACACGTCTGGCTCATACAACTGCACAAGCGAGACCCCTTGTGTACCGCAAAATTTCAACTAACGGAGCCTTATATAGATTCAACGGTTCACCATCGACCAATCGACGAAGTCAGCCGTTGACTTTGTTCACGTATAAAAGTACAATTTAATATGGCGGAATTTTTAGTACCCGTTTACCTTTCGACGCGTGCACGTCTAACGATCGTCAGAGTCGATTTTAATAATTGTCAGTTTTGTTTTTCATTCGTTTCATTCGAAATGGCCAGGACCAAGCAGACCGCACGCAAGTCCACCGGAGGAAAAGCCCCCAGGAAACAACTGGCTACCAAAGCGGCCAGGAAAAGCGCTCCCGCCACTGGCGGCGTCAAGAAGCCCCACCGTTACAGACCTGGTACCGTGGCTCTGCGTGAGATCCGTCGTTACCAGAAAAGTACCGAGTTGCTCATCCGCAAGCTTCCCTTTCAACGTTTGGTGAGGGAGATCGCTCAGGATTTCAAAACCGATTTGCGCTTCCAAAGCTCCGCCGTGATGGCCCTCCAGGAAGCGAGCGAAGCTTACTTGGTCGGTCTGTTCGAGGACACGAATTTGTGCGCCATCCACGCCAAACGTGTAACCATCATGCCAAAGGACATCCAACTTGCCAGACGTATTCGGGGTGAACGCGCTTAAATTTTTCCACATCGTGTTTCGGAAGAACAACACGAAACACGAATTTTATAACAAAAAAATCGGTTCTTTTCAGAACCTCAAACTTTACAGGCAAAAAAAAAAATATATCGCCCTTCAACCGGAAATGAATAAAATAAAAATGTCAATAATCGGTCGGTCCTCTCGATTCGGGTTGGGTTGCGGTCGTTCGTAAAATTTTATTGCATCCTGTCATCACCTACCTGCCAGCTGATGCTATCTATTTTATTTGGTTTCGCCGTAAGGATAGTTTTATTTCTTTTTTTCGTCGTAGATTATCGTGTGGCCCTGAAAAGGGCCATTTGTGCGTGCCCCGTTGCCGGTAGTACGATGATGACGTCGGAACGAGGCACAGCCGAACGAACATGAGTCGAGTATCCATCCACGTTTCTCACTTTTTCCTCTTCGGCGAAGCGGCCTTTTTCACCTTGACAGGAATGGCTTTGGCTGTCTTGGGTTTGGGTGCTTTGGGTTTTTTAGTCGGACCAGCCTTGTTAGATTTCTTCGCTTTGGAAGGCGATCGGGGTTTCGGGGCGGCTCTAGTTTTCTTTTCTGCCGAGGAGGCGGCCGATTTCTTGGCTTTCGCTGCGGCGGCGGAGGCAGCGACGGCGCTCTTCTTTTCGGCAGCAGTCTTCTTCGCTTTGGGGGAGGCTTGTTTTTTGGCTGTCTTCGAGGAAGCCTTGTCGGAAGTCGTCGCGACGGCGGTACGTTTGGCGGATGATTTTTTCGTCTTGGATGCGGCGGACGAAGCGGGTTTCCTCTTGTCGGAGGCGGAGGCGACTTTGGCACCACCGGAGGTGGACGAGGCGAGCTTGAACGAACCCGACGCGCCCTTACCTTTCGTCTGAACCAGAGATCCCGACGCCACGGCGCCTTTCAGATATTTCTTGATGAAAGGGGCGACCTTTTCGGCGTCGACTTTGTAATTTGCGGCGACGAACTTCTTGATGGCCTGAAGAGACGATCCTCCGCGTTCCTTGAGTCCCTTGATGGCGTTGTTTACCATCTCGGATGTCGGAGGATGGGACGGTTTCGCCCTGGGATTTTTCGCTTTTTTCTCTTTCTTCGCGTGGGATTGAGGGGTGGCAGCGGAACCGGTGGTGACCGATGATGCTGTTTGATTTTCGACGTCGGCCATCTTTCACGTTAAAACGTTAAAAGTTAATAATAATTATTGAAAAAACACTTGCTCACACACGTACACTTCGAGCACCTCGTGAACGAGAATTGAACAAAAAAATTTTCTAAGTCTTTATAAAATAGTCGCCACTGCGGACGGAAGACTGAACGCGCACCGCGTCCGCCGTCGAAGAAATTGCAGGCCTCGGAATCGTTGCCCGCGTGATGGCATCGTCCTCTTTCCTCGATCACCATCGCCACCGTGTGATCAAGCTGGCCGAACTCGGTTTCCGAAGTTTCCCTGGAGATAGCGAAGTTCGTCTCGGAACGTCGGTGGGTTTCGAATCAGGTACACGCCCCTCCAACCACCAGCCCTAAATCCGGGTCGTCACGGTTTCGATTCGGGACCGACGGTTTACGTCGGCGGTGCGGGGTAGACGCGTCGATTCCGGGAATCCATATTTCGTTCGCCGAAATATTGGTCCATCTCTTCCCGGAATACCGCGCCACCTTCTCGATTTTACGACATCTTCGCGTCGCCAAACGCTTCCGAAACGGTCGAAGCACAGAAAGGACCTGGTGTTCGAACCGAGGCAATTCCGACAACAGGATGCCGCGAACCGCCTCTCCGACGTTCAGGTCGATCGTTTTCGGCGGAAGTTGAAACGGGACGAGTCGACGACGGGTCCCGTTGCCGTCCGGACCCTTCGGGACGGCCGAAAGTCCGTCGAGAGGATCATCCGAAAGGAGACGGTCTTCATCGTCCGACCGATGCCGCACCTACGAGTTTTCCGATATTTTCTTCGACGGATCTTCAGGTTTTCTTCCTTTCTTCCGTCTTTCTCTCTTCGTAATTTCGTGTCCGACCTGCGTCGTCCGAAGTCGGGGTGAAGATCGAAGAAAAAACGCCAAAAATAACAACTCGTCAGCCACGCACACCGCGTTCGAATGTCTAACGGTCCAACTTGGATTTTCGAAGATCGCCGAATCCGAGGGACGATAAATAATAATAATAATAATAATAATGGTAATAAATAATAATGTTAATAATAATAATAATGATATGATGATTATAACGATAATTATTATAGATAGGTAAATAGAAACACAGGTCTCCTCTCGAAAATCGGAACTTCCTGATATTACTTACATATTTCGGTCGATCCAAATGTGGGAATCTCGTCGTCGTCGGAGCAAGCAGCGCGGTAGGTGGGGTGAAATTCTGGATTTTCCACCGCCGCCGGCGGTCGAAAAATGTGCGACGCGGGAGATCGCCAGTCCGTCTAGTAGTCTCTCTTGTCGTTAGAGCGTGACGTGGTGGTTGTTGTGGGATTTCCCGTTAGTTCGGTCCGACGTCGGTCGTCAGAGGGTAAGTGCATACGGAAACGAAACGCATCGCGTTTTGATGTTCATATTCGTGCATCGGAATGTTAAAAGCAATATATTTTACACCAACGATCACACCTAAACACCACGGCAACGGCCATACCACGTTGAAAAGCACCGGTTCTCGTCCGATCACCGAAGTTAAGCAACGTCGGGCGCGGTCAGTACTTGGATGGGTGACCGCTTGGGAACACCGCGTGCCGTTGCCCCCCAACACTTTTTGTTTTTTTTTGAAATCCATAGCAACCACCGAACCGATTTGTTTTTCGTGCAGGTATTCGGAAACATGCACAGACCCGTATAATGTAGATTCATAGCTTTAAGTACTAGATAATTAAGAAAACAATTTTTTTTGTCGATTAATTGTAAACAATTGCAGAATAAAAACTCGTCAAACGGTAAAGGTTGTCGTTCGATCACCGAAGGTAAGCCACGCGGGCAGCGGTCAGCACTTGGACGGGTGACCGGTTCATTATATTCCTTCCGTGAGTTTAACAAAGATAACATATGCAAATGTCGTAAGTGCGACGAGGAAGACGGCGATCTTTTAATGTAAAAAAAATATATATTAGGTTACGCGTACATGCCACTTTGACTGCTGCTTTATTTTTTTGGTTTTTAAATAATTAGAGATCTGAATTCAACATATCAGTTCTATGTTATAATGGACAGACAATGTTGTATTCTTGGCCCCTAACACGTTAAGACCAACATAAAAACTAGAATAACTTACCATTCGTTAAACGTTAAACAATTTCGAACCACGTTTTTTTGAGCTCGAACAAACTCATAACACAACACTCATTTATTAGTCACTGGACCATTGTAAAACGAGAAGAGAGAAAAACCATGCGAAACTATTTTTAAAACGAAGAGAATAAAGGTTTTAAATGGTAGGGCTGTATGACAGACTTGTCAATTATCGTGGGGGGTACGGCTGAGATTTATGACGAAATCGAGCGGCGCCGGCGGTCGGTCACTTTCACGAAAGAGGTCTAAACACGGGTCGTTTACGATACCCTCTGGTTACTAGAAAAGTTCTAGACAGATGTTTGTCGGCTTTTCGAGGTATTTATTTGTGAGTCCAAAGACTCAATGGAGTAATATCGGACTGAAATTCCAAGATTTTGCTGTGTAATCCAAAAAACTATGTTCCTCGTAACATTTAACGATGTGTTAATTCAACTATTATTTTAATTTTTCGTATACGTATTTATACTAAAAAGTACAGCGCTTCCAACAGTGAATTGTGAATTGAAAATGTTTCAAAGAAAGATCGATAGTTTTGAAAAAAATTACATATTAATAAATTTAGATAGATTTAGAAGTATACATTGCACTTACTTTTCAAAATTATTGTACTTCTGATTTGGTTGAAATAACATAATATGTAGCAGTCATAGTCTTGTGTACATTGCAGTCGCGGCTGGTGTTGGGTAAAACCTTTATTTTTTAGGGGGTCATTACCCAAATGACCTCATGGACCAGCCGTTCCTGTTAGGTTTTATATATCAAATTGATTCGTCTGTCTTTTTCATCATGCCTTCGAAAAGCGAGCTCCTGTTTCGCCAAAGTAACTGTGACGTCAATTAAATACGATAATAAAATTCGGTTTTTCCGAACTTATTGTGAGTGAGAGCAGTGAGAGCATCTTCTTTTCGTATCCCACCTCCACCCGGCGGCAGTAGTGCAGTGCTTATCAACATAATTACCGGCGTCTCGCCTCCACATTTTGACTTTTTTGTGTTTTATGTGTTCTCTAAGTCCAAAATTTTTAAATTTTTAAAAAGAGATTGCGGTACTATTCCTGTTGCTGAAATTATAATAATATATTTATTAATTTTTGTATTATATGTCTGTGTTATATTGTGTGAATTTGGAACAGCTATATCTAAAAGATATGCTTGCTTTTGTTGTTTATTTAAAATAATAATGTCTGGTCTGTTATGCTGAATGTGAATGTCAGTTAAAACTGTGCGATCAAAATATAATTTGTAATTGTCATTTTCTAAACAACTTTCTGGTTTATAAATGTAATGTGGTTGTGTATCCTTTAATAAATTGAATTTAACTGCTAAATTCATGTGTATAATTTTTGCGAATATATCATGACGTTTTTTATATTCGCTGTGAGCCAAAACGGTGCAAGATCTTGTATTGCAAATATAAAACCCTCAGCTCTTTAAAATATCTCCCATGTAAAGACTTTTGTTTTATATTTGCTATAGTGTCATATCACGAGCTCTATTGAGAAAATAATTTTTTAGTGAAGCAATTTGATTGTGTTGTAGAATTTCTAGATTTGAAAAACCCCTACCACCATTTTCGCGTGGTAAATTAAATCTTTCAACAGCAGATTTGGGGTGATGTTTACAAAATTTTGTAAAGAGAACTCTAGTTTGAATATTTATATTCTTTAAATTAGTTTTGGACCATTTTATAACACCAAAAGAATAGATTTAATTTGATTTGATTGATTAATACCTAAATATTTATAAAATTCTCCTTTATTTAAATTTTTAATGATTTCTCCTTCTTTAGTTATATATTCTAAATTTTCGTAATGACCACGACATATTGATTGATTTTCAGTTATTGTTAAGTTTTATGTCATCCATATAAAGAAGGTGATTTAATTTAATATTAATTTTATAAATTTTAAGAATTTTAATTAACCATGAATGTGGTACTGAATCATAGGCTTTTTTGTAGTCTATGAATTGTTGTTGCATTATTTTCCAAACGTTTGAGACTTAAAATATTCGTCAAATGTTCTTCTTTTTTTAAATCAGAATACCCCTGACAAATCCGAACATTTTGTTTTGCGGTAGATAAAAGTAAACATGGGCCAAGACAGAATATTAATATTCGGTGTGGAATTTTCCTGCGTTCTTGTTCATTTCTATCGAAGTGCTCACGAAAAGTTGTGAATATCAACACTTTGTAATTGTCGTAGTGAAAAATAAAAAAGATAGCTATGGGGCACAACTTATTTCGCACTTCATTAGAAAAGTAACAGTATTAAAATAAAAAAAATATTTTTCTAAATTTCGAACGTTAGGTCTATCCTGACCAGCCGCCAATTAGTGGTATTATTTTATTTTTTGCTGTTTTCCACAATAGTTATTTTTATATTAAATCATTGATTCAAAAAATTGAAATTAAAAATTCAAATTTTTGAAGGAACTCTGAAGTTTCAATGCAGTGACCATGTTGCTAGGTAACTAATAAAAAACAGTGCGTGAAATGAAAAACAGAAATAGTCGTATGCGTTTTGTATGGTTTCTATGGTTTCGATCTTACTAACAATGCAATGAAAATGACCCACTTCAGGCACAGATAACTATGCGTGAATTTCAATTTTTTGAATCAATTATATAAAAACAAAATTGATTTGGCGGCCGCTACACAAAAGTGGTGGGAGGCGAGAACCTGTTTCCGCCGGTCAATTTTAAAATTAATAAATTTTCCCTGGATACGTATTCGACTTATCCGGTACGAGTTATTTTTAAATTAACTTAATGGCCCGTTGCTCTTGTTCTTTTTACATTGAATATGCGATGTTTTGGCATCGTTAGCAATAGTACAATACTCACGCATTTTTAATCTAAAATTAACAAAACTTGAATGGATCGGGATTATCACACTTCTGAATTGAAGTTTTCATTCGTTTAAAATATAATTGATAGTAATACGTAATGCGGATTGCCTAAACGTTGCTTCCATCACGTCAACATCACACATTCACGTTCGCCCGTAGAAATGGCGTGATGCACACGAAATCGATCCAAAAAGGCTCATAATATTTGTGTCACGCGAATCTACGTCGAAAACTAGAAAAAAAAAAAATTCAATTCGAATTTCAATAATCGAAACGATGCGTCGTCGATACTAAACGTAGGTAGTAACTAAAGTGTGATCGGGTGCGATAAAAGTGTCCGTCAATAATCATCATCCGACAATCATTTAATAGACGAACGCTAATTTTTGGCACTCACTCGGACGACAGAACCAGTCCAGACGGAAACCGGGGCGCGGGGTGGGTGGGTGGTTGTATGTCCGTGAATCTGTCCGGCGCGCGTCAACATTTCAGTTATCGTCGCGAGAGTTAAAACGAAAGGTGGTTAGTGTGAAAGTGACGTTTTTTCGTGGAGACACGTTACGAAGGGTGAGTACCTAATATAATATAAAACCAACCGAAAACCCACAATAGTGCCCCGGTTTATTATCGTGAATAGGTGTTTGGTAAATATTTTCTGTATTCCAACTAGCAAGTCTTTTATCAAAAAACTCCGGCAACATGGCTATTGTGGTATTGTTGATACCACCTAACTGAAGAACTTAGTTAATAACTAAGTCGACGATTTTATCGGGAAATTGAACGGAGAAACAAAAATAGCTCTTAGCGACAGTTGCCTGAAGTCGCAAATAACGGCGATTGACGAAATCACGTTTTTTTTATTTTAATTCCAATGAACAATACACAGGGTCACAATTATCTGTTATGTATTCTATAATGTTTTGCAAAGTAAATAATGTGAGTTGTCATGCGTAATATTAATTAGCTAAGTAATTTTTGCAAGTATTTTATGTCAGATATGCAATGTATAATAACGTAATGTTGCAAAGTATTTTAATTTTTATGCTAGGTAGAGATAATAACTCGACAATAACTCTTCTCTAATGAAAAAAAAAATAGAAAATGATTTAGGAACATAAAAAATCTCATTAAAACAGGAACAATTGAAATTAAAATAAACATAACATTCTGTACTAAAGTACAGTTTTGTTCACTCCTTTTTTCAAAGTCTTCTGTCCTCTCATTTGCACATACTGCTATTCCAAAACAGTGAAATTGTCTGTTTCAGGGAATCCTTAACGTTCCTTGCTAATGTCAACAACGTTTTCGATGAAACAAAGAGTCGGAAAAATGTCGGCTCATTGTATTCAATAACATACGCGACTACAAAACCATCTGTATCATTTGTAGGAATCGCGGTTTTTTCGATGAGAATTCGTTCTAATTTTTTCTTTCTTAAAAAAGCTAAGTAATTTTAATTTCACTAAAGATGAACATTTAGGCTATATGCTGGGTAATGCAAATCCATCAACCATCAACTAGGTTGTTCAGCAGATGTACGATTGTTTATTTGATTTCTTCTTCCGAAGAGTTGTATTCTGGCAAAATAGAAATTTATTCATAACATAACCTCAATCAACTAAATTATTTCGAATACAATAACCACATAACTACAAGTTGGATAGGCATGGGTGCAAAATACCGATAATGCATGAAACCTAATAATAATAATAATGACATAATAAAAGTTAATTAAAAATCGCTGTTTCACGTCTTTTTCTTTTTTGTTCGAGAGTTTTTGTGGTTCTGAAAAGAACCGTTTATAAATGTGTCGAAAACGAAAAACATCTATTTCGAACTGGTGTACTTGGTGACGGCTTTGGTACCTTCGGAGACGGCGTGCTTGGCCAACTCACCGGGCAACAACAGACGCACGGCAGTTTGAATTTCTCTGCTGGTGATCGTCGAACGTTTGTTGTAGTGTGCCAGACGGGAAGCTTCAGCGGCGATACGTTCGAAGATGTCGTTCACGAAACTGTTCATTATGCTCATAGCCTTACTAGAGATACCGGTGTCGGGATGGACTTGTTTCAACACCTTGTAGATGTAGATGGCATAGCTCTCCTTCCTCCTGCGCTTCTTTTTTTTGTCGCTCTTGGAAATGTTCTTCTGAGCTTTCCCGGCCTTCTTGGCTGCCTTACCACTTGTCTTCGGCGGCATTTTTCAATTCAATTCGATTCAACAAACTCGCGAACTGCTCTGACTCGTGTGCGTGCGTTGGAATAAAACTGGAATAACATGTCTGACTTTTTACGGGGTTCGAGTCCTAGACTCTTATTTCCCCAATCTGGCTGGCAGTCACCTACTCATGTAATGTGTAGGGCTGTGACAGACTTGTCAAGTATCGAGTCACCGTAAACTCTAGCTGATCGGCCTTCAGTTGCGAATCCAGCAGGTCGAGTTTACGGTGTGGGGGTGGGGTTGTGGGAGACACAAATCGCGAGAAAATGGGGACTGCAGAGAACCTAGATCGTCGTCGGAATGCTCCCGCTTTTGCGTGACAACGAGGGCAAAAAACTGCAGAAAAAACCCCTCGTCGGAGCCGAAGAAAAATGGGGGAACGCTCGGAAAACAAATGTAGAAACTACGCAACAATGGGACATCGAAACCTAATCACTACAAATATTTACCGGTTTGGATTCCGTTAACCTGGTCCTCGGAACTGAAGTCGGCCCTGGTGCGGAATCTGAAACACACTTAGTGGTGATGCATTAATATATGCTCCAGAACTTGCGATTGCTCTGGAACAAAATCTGGGGAATTTTGTCGGAGGACTGGAGGTGTGGGAGCCTCAGTCCTGTTGGAGAAGCAGCCATTTTGGCCGCTTGTGCCGCATAGGGGCATTCTCGTCGTAATTGACGGATTCGCGCACGAGTGGGTTCGGGTGTACAGCCGCTTTCGCATGGAATTTCCGTGCATCATCCAGCAGGAATTCTTTGATGGTGGGGAGGTTCGCTTCTCGATGGAGTTGAGTGTTCCTGACGAACCACGGGGCATTAAAAGCCGCTCGGAGGAATTTGTTCTGCACGACCTGCAGTTTCTGGAGTTGCGTGTGAGACACGGTCCCCCAGACCGCAGAGCCGTACATCATGGACGGTCGGATCATTGTACGGTAAATTGTGATTTTGTTCTTGGTGGACATCTTACTTCGCCGATTGACCAGCGAGTTAAGTTGTCCCCGAACCATCTGACCGCGAGTTTTCGCGTGCTCGACTTGATTGTTGAACCGGAGGTGGTTATCGAATGAAATGCCGAGGTACCGGACCTCGTTTTTCCACGGAATGATTTGTTCGAACATTTCGATTTCGCCAACCGGGCGGTGAAAACGCCGACGGGTGAAAAGAATCGCACTGCTTTTGTCTGGGTTCACATCGATTCGCCAGAGGCGAAACCATGTTTCCAGACTCACTACCGCCCTCTGGAGTCGCTCCGTAATTTTTACGGGCGACCAGGAGCGCGTGAGAATTGCAGTGTCGTCTGCATACAGCGCGATCTTTGTTTGATCGGGCTTTGGAATGTCGGCAGTGAAGATTGCGTACAGAGTCGGTGAGAGCACCGAGCCCTGTGGGACGCCTGCCTCGATGTCGCGTTCCGCTGAGAAAACATTCCCAATTTTCGCGTGAAAGTTTCGATTTTGAAGAAATGAGTTAATCAGTTTGACCATCGCCAGTGGCACGCCGGCAACGTGGAGCTTGTAAACAAGCCCGCCGTGCCAGACTGTGTCAAAGGCTTTGGCCACATCAAGAAAAATCGCGCCGGTCGAATGCCGTTGACCGTTGCTTTTCGCAATGAATTCGGTAACGTGAAGAATTTGATCCGACGTCGAATGTTGGGGGCGAAATCCAAATTGTTCGTCAGGTAAAATTTGTTTCTCGTTAGTCACTCTGACCAGACGGGTCAAAATAACTTTTTCGAGAACTTTTCCTATTGAGGATAGGAGACTGATCGGCCGATGATTCTGGGGAAATTTCGGATCTTTCCCGGGCTTCGGAATGAAAATGACGTTGGCCTTTTTCCATCGAGAAGGAAAGTGGCAGAGTCGCAGGCTGGCGTTGATTATTGTGGTCAGAGCGACGACAACTCTGTCCGGCAACAATTTCAGCGCTTTGTTTGGGATGTTATCTGGTCCGGGTGCTTTTTTCACCTTGAGAGACCCGATAATTTTTCGGACCTCCGCCGGCGAAGTTGGTGTAGTGCTTGTCTCGATTTGTCTCGACAGAATGTCTTCGACCTGGTGTTCGATTCGCTCGATGTGATCGACGTCAGCGTCCTCGATGTTCGGCCTGCATTGCAGTTCCAAACTGTCGGCGAACGCCTCCGCTTTCTCCTCATTCGAGAAAACGAGTCCTCGCGTACCGTGAATCGGTGGTAGTGGTTTTTTGTTTGAGCGGAGCGCTTTCGCCATTCTCCAGATCGAGTTGTCCTCTGCAGTGAGAGATTCGAGTTTTCTTTCCCATTGATCATTGCGGTGATCAATGAGCGCGTACTTGACTTCATTGCCGAGACGATTCGCCTCCCTCCTGTCGACGGCGTCGCCAGTCCGGTGAGCTAGGCGCCTCGCAAGATTTTTCGCACGGATGAGGTCAACGATCCATTGCGGTACATTGTTTTTGTTTTTGTGTCGCGGCTCGACCCGAATTCGAGTTGAGTGAGTCATCGCTGTTGTGATTTTACGCTCGAGCGTGCCAGCTGCGCGCTCAAGGTCGTCGACATTCCTGATGCGGGGAACAGGTCCGTACTCGAGATTTAAAAATTCCGTAAAACGCGGCCAATTGATGTTTTGAACGGGTGTGTTTGTAATGTCGTTTGCCTCGTCACCGATATGCATCAGGACGGGCACGTGGTCTGAGTCGAGCGCCTGAGAGGCGTGAAGTCGTAATTGAAATGGAACATTTTTGACGAGTGCAATGTCTAAAATGTCGGCGTGAAAATCGCGTGCATCATAATACGTCGGCTCCGGCGGAGCTTCGATTAACATGTCTGTGTTGTCCGCGAGCTCGAGTAGAATTCGACCGTTGCGGTTGGCCCTTCGACTGCCCCAGACCTGGTGCTTGCAGTTGAAGTCACCCGCGGCGATGACCGAGGCGCCGGTATCTAATATTTCCGTGATGTCATTTTCCCGGAGCAGAATTTGCGGCGGGTGGTAGCACGAGATGATCGTCAGTGGACCGTTAACGGTCTCGATTCTCACCGCAGTGGCTTCCAAGTTCTGGAGCACGGGAAGCGCGATCTGGTAGTGTGGGAGTGTGCGGCGCACGTAAATGGCTGTTCCTCCCCCAGGACCGTGGGGACGGTCGCTGCGGTACAATTCATAACCCCGGATTTTAGGGTCCGCAATCCCGGCGTTAAGGTTGGTCTCGCTGACCAACAAAGCGTCGAGTTCATGATCGTCTGCGAAGATCTCCAGCTCGTTGCGGGAGTTTCGCAGACCGCGTGCATTATGAAATGCGATCTGCAGCGACCTCACTCTCCTCTCTTGTGCTGGCATTTAGCAACCAGAGAGGAGATTGGGGAGGAGAGCGAGCACTTTCCCAAGAATTTCATCCTTGGTGCTCGAGGACTGGATCGCGAGCAGAATGTCCATGAGGGCATTTCCGTTCGCGGCGGGTTTTTTGGCGCTTGTCGGGCGGGGGGCTGGGGGCGCGGGCGCGGGCGCGGGTTTTTTGGACGCCGCTGCGTCCGCAAAACTTTTCCCCGTGCTGGGCTTGGTCCCTGCCTTCGGAGCTGGGGCTGATTGCCTGGCAGCTGCAGGGGGTTGTTGCCTTGAAGAGGCCTGACTGGGAGCGGGGGCGCGGTTTGGGTTTTGGCCCGGCTGGGGTTTGTTTCCCAGGTACCCACGTGGGAACCTGGGGCAGCCACGGTAGCTGGCAGTGTGTCCGCCGCCGCAATTGGCGCACCTCGCGGGGATTTCTTTGGACTTTTTGCAGTCCTTTGACTCGTGTCCCTCGCCGCACTTCACGCACTTCGCGAGTGCGTGACAGTTCTTCTGGGAGTGGTGGAACCGTTGGCACCGGTGACATTGTGCCGTTGTCCCCTTTTTGTGGGGCCGCTCCACCGAGATTCTGAGGTGGCAAACCGTCCTCAAATCGAAGATTTGCCCCTTGTCCTTTGGCACTTCGACAAGTACCAACGGCAGGGGCAATTTTGATCTACCTGAGATCATTCTGGTCACCTTGATTGGTGCCAGACCTTGATCCACCAGGTCTGACTTGATGTCGTCGAGGCTGATCTCGACGGGAACCGTCCTCAGCACGGCTCTGAGGGTTTTCGCCTCGGGGAGAGCGAACGAGTGAAACGGCACTCGTCTCTCCTCAAGGAGTCGCGTCAATGATCGAAAGTCGTCGACACTGACCGGATTCACCCGGATGCCGTCGACGCACGGTTTGGCCTTGCTGAAATGAATTCGCCGTTGCGTCATCGCTTGAGCGAGACCGCTCCACTTTGCCGCGTCCCGAACAATGATCGGTGGAATCTTGCTCGCGGCGGGCGGTTGGTTTCCCGCCACTTTTGGCGTGGGAACCGGATTGTTTGGTGTCGGCTGCGAGACCTGAGGGGTCTGGGCCAACTTGGTCTTCTTGACCTTTCGGGGAACCTCTGATGGAGGTTCCCTGTCGGGTCCTGAAGTTTGGGGTTCGGGGTGAGGTGAGGGGTGGCGTTTACGGTACCTGACCTCGATGAATGGGGCTCCGTTTTCGGGCTCGACTATCTCCTCCACCGAGGTGGAAGGTTCGGCCTGGTCGGACTCCGGGGATGGGGGTGTTGACGGTGAGACGTCCATTTCTGAATCGTCGTCATCGTCGTCCTCTTCTTCTTCGATGTGGGAACGCACATCAGACGTGGCGAGCAGCGCCAGGGTGTCGTCTCTCTCCTTGCGGAGAGTCACGACCAACTCCCTCAGCACCTGCAGCTCCTCCATCATCTGCTTCACGTCCCCCGGCGTGAGATTCAGGTGTGGTGCCATCGCTAGTTGGCACTGCACAAGAATTTTAATGTCTTTTTGCAAGAAATGCTCAGGCCTTCAGCCGACAAGCGGCTTGGGTTACTGAGACTTGGCGTGGGAAAAATTTTATTATTAAATTTTCGACACTCAGCGGAAACACGTCTGGCTCATACAACTGCACAAGCGAGACCCCTTGTGTACCCTGTCCTGTGCGTGCGTTAACTTTGCACCACCACCTTTCTGATAGGTAGTGTGTTCACCAGAACCCCACCTGAAAACGGGCTCCCACCAATCGTCACGTCCTATTCTCCTATCACGGAGGCTATAAATTCGAAGCACAGCTACCAGCTTTTACAATCGACGAGTCCCGTCCGTCAGTTTTATTACTTCTCGTGGTGTCTAACGAACGAACTTAAAATGTCAGGTCGCGGTAAAGGAGGTAAAGTGAAGGGAAAAGCGAAATCCCGTTCGAGCCGTGCCGGTCTCCAGTTTCCGGTGGGTAGGATACATCGTCTTCTCAGAAAAGGAAATTACGCGGAACGCGTCGGTGCAGGAGCTCCCGTCTATTTGGCCGCCGTCATGGAGTACTTAGCCGCCGAAGTTCTAGAATTGGCAGGAAACGCTGCCCGTGACAACAAGAAGACACGTATTATACCGCGTCATCTGCAGCTGGCCATCAGAAACGACGAGGAATTGAACAAACTCCTGTCCGGAGTTACGATCGCCCAAGGCGGTGTCTTACCCAACATTCAGGCCGTACTTTTACCCAAAAAAACCGAGAAGAAACCTTAAACGAACGATCGATCCATCTCCGTGGCGAAAACTCAAAATATCGGCCCTTCTCAGGGCCACTATAGCTTTTTTTTTTCGTAAAATGACCGATGCATCTTTTCTTTTTGTATTATTATCATTTACGACTGCAATGCCAAAAGGAAAGCAAGGGGTGTTTACGATCTTGGTACATTTATCAGGTAGTCAGTTAGTAATAATTGTCCGTTGTTTCTCGAAAGAACATCATGTTTCTTTTTTTTCCTCTTATTTTTATTTTGTGGTTCTGAAAAGAACCGATTTTGTATTTCGTATTTTATTCTGGTTTTCTCGAACGGTGAAGAGCGCCAGGAAATTAACCTCCGAAACCGTAGAGGGTGCGTCCTTGACGTTTCAAAGCGTAGACGACGTCCATCGCTGTCACGGTTTTACGTTTGGCGTGTTCCGTGTAGGTGACGGCATCTCGGATGACATTTTCCAAGAACACTTTCAGGACTCCGCGAGTTTCTTCGTAGATCAAACCGGAAATACGTTTCACGCCGCCACGACGAGCCAATCTTCTGATAGCGGGTTTCGTGATGCCCTGGATGTTGTCACGCAGGACTTTGCGATGACGCTTCGCTCCTCCTTTTCCCAATCCTTTGCCTCCTTTACCGCGACCGGTCATCTTTTCAGATTATTTCAACTGACACAAAATACCTGCACACCTCGTCCCTAGGAAGTCAACTACCGCAAAATTTCAACTAACGGAGCCTTATATAGATTCAACGGTTCACCATCGACCAATCGACGAAGTCAGCCGTTGACTTTGTTCACGTATAAAAGTACAATTTAATATGGCGGAATTTTTAGTACCCGTTTACCTTTCGACGCGTGCACGTCTAACGATCGTCAGAGTCGATTTTAATAATTGTCAGTTTTGTTTTTCATTCGTTTCATTCGAAATGGCCAGGACCAAGCAGACCGCACGCAAGTCCACCGGAGGAAAAGCCCCCAGGAAACAACTGGCTACCAAAGCGGCCAGGAAAAGCGCTCCCGCCACTGGCGGCGTCAAGAAGCCCCACCGTTACAGACCTGGTACCGTGGCTCTGCGTGAGATCCGTCGTTACCAGAAAAGTACCGAGTTGCTCATCCGCAAGCTTCCCTTTCAACGTTTGGTGAGGGAGATCGCTCAGGATTTCAAAACCGATTTGCGCTTCCAAAGCTCCGCCGTGATGGCCCTCCAGGAAGCGAGCGAAGCTTACTTGGTCGGTCTGTTCGAGGACACGAATTTGTGCGCCATCCACGCCAAACGTGTAACCATCATGCCAAAGGACATCCAACTTGCCAGACGTATTCGGGGTGAACGCGCTTAAATTTTTCCACATCGTGTTTCGGAAGAACAACACGAAACACGAATTTTATAACAAAAAAATCGGTTCTTTTCAGAACCTCAAACTTTACAGGCAAAAAAAAAAATATATCGCCCTTCAACCGGAAATGAATAAAATAAAAATGTCAATAATCGGTCGGTCCTCTCGATTCGGGTTGGGTTGCGGTCGTTCGTAAAATTTTATTGCATCCTGTCATCACCTACCTGCCAGCTGATGCTATCTATTTTATTTGGTTTCGCCGTAAGGATAGTTTTATTTCTTTTTTTCGTCGTAGATTATCGTGTGGCCCTGAAAAGGGCCATTTGTGCGTGCCCCGTTGCCGGTAGTACGATGATGACGTCGGAACGAGGCACAGCCGAACGAACATGAGTCGAGTATCCATCCACGTTTCTCACTTTTTCCTCTTCGGCGAAGCGGCCTTTTTCACCTTGACAGGAATGGCTTTGGCTGTCTTGGGTTTGGGTGCTTTGGGTTTTTTAGTCGGACCAGCCTTGTTAGATTTCTTCGCTTTGGAAGGCGATCGGGGTTTCGGGGCGGCTCTAGTTTTCTTTTCTGCCGAGGAGGCGGCCGATTTCTTGGCTTTCGCTGCGGCGGCGGAGGCAGCGACGGCGCTCTTCTTTTCGGCAGCAGTCTTCTTCGCTTTGGGGGAGGCTTGTTTTTTGGCTGTCTTCGAGGAAGCCTTGTCGGAAGTCGTCGCGACGGCGGTACGTTTGGCGGATGATTTTTTCGTCTTGGATGCGGCGGACGAAGCGGGTTTCCTCTTGTCGGAGGCGGAGGCGACTTTGGCACCACCGGAGGTGGACGAGGCGAGCTTGAACGAACCCGACGCGCCCTTACCTTTCGTCTGAACCAGAGATCCCGACGCCACGGCGCCTTTCAGATATTTCTTGATGAAAGGGGCGACCTTTTCGGCGTCGACTTTGTAATTTGCGGCGACGAACTTCTTGATGGCCTGAAGAGACGATCCTCCGCGTTCCTTGAGTCCCTTGATGGCGTTGTTTACCATCTCGGATGTCGGAGGATGGGACGGTTTCGCCCTGGGATTTTTCGCTTTTTTCTCTTTCTTCGCGTGGGATTGAGGGGTGGCAGCGGAACCGGTGGTGACCGATGATGCTGTTTGATTTTCGACGTCGGCCATCTTTCACGTTAAAACGTTAAAAGTTAATAATAATTATTGAAAAAACACTTGCTCACACACGTACACTTCGAGCACCTCGTGAACGAGAATTGAACAAAAAAATTTTCTAAGTCTTTATAAAATAGTCGCCACTGCGGACGGAAGACTGAACGCGCACCGCGTCCGCCGTCGAAGAAATTGCAGGCCTCGGAATCGTTGCCCGCGTGATGGCATCGTCCTCTTTCCTCGATCACCATCGCCACCGTGTGATCAAGCTGGCCGAACTCGGTTTCCGAAGTTTCCCTGGAGATAGCGAAGTTCGTCTCGGAACGTCGGTGGGTTTCGAATCAGGTACACGCCCCTCCAACCACCAGCCCTAAATCCGGGTCGTCACGGTTTCGATTCGGGACCGACGGTTTACGTCGGCGGTGCGGGGTAGACGCGTCGATTCCGGGAATCCATATTTCGTTCGCCGAAATATTGGTCCATCTCTTCCCGGAATACCGCGCCACCTTCTCGATTTTACGACATCTTCGCGTCGCCAAACGCTTCCGAAACGGTCGAAGCACAGAAAGGACCTGGTGTTCGAACCGAGGCAATTCCGACAACAGGATGCCGCGAACCGCCTCTCCGACGTTCAGGTCGATCGTTTTCGGCGGAAGTTGAAACGGGACGAGTCGACGACGGGTCCCGTTGCCGTCCGGACCCTTCGGGACGGCCGAAAGTCCGTCGAGAGGATCATCCGAAAGGAGACGGTCTTCATCGTCCGACCGATGCCGCACCTACGAGTTTTCCGATATTTTCTTCGACGGATCTTCAGGTTTTCTTCCTTTCTTCCGTCTTTCTCTCTTCGTAATTTCGTGTCCGACCTGCGTCGTCCGAAGTCGGGGTGAAGATCGAAGAAAAAACGCCAAAAATAACAACTCGTCAGCCACGCACACCGCGTTCGAATGTCTAACGGTCCAACTTGGATTTTCGAAGATCGCCGAATCCGAGGGACGATAAATAATAATAATAATAATAATAATGGTAATAAATAATAATGTTAATAATAATAATAATGATATGATGATTATAACGATAATTATTATAGATAGGTAAATAGAAACACAGGTCTCCTCTCGAAAATCGGAACTTCCTGATATTACTTACATATTTCGGTCGATCCAAATGTGGGAATCTCGTCGTCGTCGGAGCAAGCAGCGCGGTAGGTGGGGTGAAATTCTGGATTTTCCACCGCCGCCGGCGGTCGAAAAATGTGCGACGCGGGAGATCGCCAGTCCGTCTAGTAGTCTCTCTTGTCGTTAGAGCGTGACGTGGTGGTTGTTGTGGGATTTCCCGTTAGTTCGGTCCGACGTCGGTCGTCAGAGGGTAAGTGCATACGGAAACGAAACGCATCGCGTTTTGATGTTCATATTCGTGCATCGGAATGTTAAAAGCAATATATTTTACACCAACGATCACACCTAAACACCACGGCAACGGCCATACCACGTTGAAAAGCACCGGTTCTCGTCCGATCACCAGTCTCGTCCGAGCAATCGAAGCGAGCACACGCGAGTCAGAGAGCTATTGTTTCTTGCGAACCGAGTGATATATTATATAATCTTAAACCAAAAGTGAAGTGAAGTGAAGTGTTACTTTCCAGTGTTACAGTGCCAAAAGTAAGGAACTTAAAGGTGGCCCGCAGAAGGCCTTGTGACGGCACGGACAGTGAAGAAGACAGAAAGATGAAAAAGAGACCACCACCTAAGAATTCAATAATCACGACAGAACCTATGGAAACGACGGGACCGTCGGGAAACAGGTTCGCTGCCCTGTCGGACCACGAGGATACCGACATCCAAGAGGAAGACCCTATAGAGGACGAAGAGGAAGAGGCAAACCCAACAGAAGAAAGTGACGAAAAACCACCACCAATAGTCCTACATGGAAAGTACGAACATAAAAAGCTTCTGGACCTAAGCGCACAGAGCACAGAAAATGGGGTGAGTCTGAAATTTACACGCGAGAATACAATCATATACGCCAAAACCATCAAAGACTTTAACGCTCTAAAAGAGAACTTGAAAAAGAGCAGTAAGGCCGAATGGCACACGTACGCAACGAAAAAAGAAAAAACACACGGGTTTGTCGCGTACGGGTTAGATAATAACCCCACACCGGAAGACATAAAAAGGGACCTCGAGGATAAGGGAATCAACTGTAAAAACGCTTATCGCATGAAAAACACAAACACCCCCCTTTATGTAATAATTACCGACAACAAGACAACACTAAGAGATCTGGAAACAAATGCCAGAACGATAGAATACGTAGTCGTCCGGTGGAAGAAACTAATCAATAGAAGAGCGATCGTGCAATGCCACAACTGCCAAACCTGGGGTCACGCAGCATCAAACTGCTTCGCGGCCACCCGGTGCCTGAAGTGCGCTAAAAATCACAGAACAAGCGAATGCACCCTAAAAAAGGAAAGCGAGGACGACCAAAAAATGATCCGCTGTAGTAACTGCGGTCGAGGACACCTAGCAAATAGCGAACAATGCGAGGTCTACGTCGCGCGAAAAAACTTCCTAGAAAAAACCAAGTCGACCATAACCGAAAAAATACCAAAACAAAGTTACGTGCCAGCGCCGATACCAGTAAAAAACCCATGGACAACGAATAGAAACACCAACGAGCCGAGCCGCAATCCCGCCGCCGCCCACATGAATGCCACCAGGGCACGCCTCGCCGAAGAGGTAGCGGCCCAATCCACCGCCACGACAGCGGCAATAAACAAGGAATCGATGAACGACTTCAACGTATTTGTACAAATTTTGGATGAATTGAAAAAACTAAAAGAAAAGGTCGACTTCGGCAAGATATTACGCAACTTGAAAAAACTAAACGAGAAAACAACTAAAGAAAGTACCACGAGCGAGATAATAATTAATTTAATGTCGTTAGATCTGCCGGCCTTGACCGAGTAAGCGCACAGAATAAGATAAAAATCACAACGTGGAACGCTAACGGATTAACAAATAAAACGCACGAATTGACAACATTCCTCCAAACACACAAACCCCATGTGTTAGTAGTCACCGAAACCAAACTAATAGCGACGGACAAAATAAAATTCCCGAACTACACAATCACCCGGAAAGATCGAGGCAACGCACGAACGAGAGGAGGCGGCGTACTCATCGCAGTCAGGAAAGGAATTCCGTACAGCACAAAGAACGCCCCGTTAACCAGCATAGAAACGGCTGCGATACAAATAGCCGGTACGGGCCTCACTATCGTCGGCGCCTACAACCCGCCCCATAACTATTTCAAAATAAGCGAGCTGGAAAAAATCATGGGAATAGCAACAACAACAATTGTCGCCGGTGACTTGAACGCAAAACACAAGGAATGGAACTGTGCCACGAATGAAACCAACGGCGCAGTACTCAAGAAATTCGCTGACACACGAGGAATAACGATAAATCACCCTCTGGAACCGACGCATATCCCATACAATGGCACAAGCCCCACCACCATTGACATCTACCTAATGAAAAACATCACAAACTATTCCAGGGCCAAGGCGATCAATGAACTTAACTCAGACCATCTCCCAGTCACAATAGAAGTCCAGCACAACAGCCAAGAGGAGCCAACAAGAACATTCAGAAGCTTCGAAAATACTGACTGGAAAAAATTCAGGCAGGAATTGAATCGAAAGACCAAAATCACCAGCAACATAAGAACCATCGAACAGCTTGAGGCGGAAGTAGCCGAATTTACCAAGATCCTCGCAGAAACGATTAAGACACATACCAAAGTAATCAAAATCACCGAGCGCGACGGCATACCCGACGAAACAAAGAGCCTGATCACGGACAGAAACAAAATCCGGAAGCTATACCAAAGGACAGGGGATGGAGACTGCAAAAAGAAGCTCATCCAACTTAATGAAAAGATAACCAGGAGCCTGATAACGCAGAAAAACAACGCATGGAAGGCAAAACTCAGGAAAGCAAATCCGCAGGACAATACGTTATGGAAGATTGCCAAAACATTAAAGAAAAACCGGACAGAAATACCACCCCTACTAACAGAAAACGGCAGCCAAGCCATAACGGAAAGGGAAAAAGCGGAAGCCCTCGTGGAATACTTCCAAAGCGTCCACCTACCCAAAATAACAAACACCCCTGAGCAAGAACAAATCGATGAAGAGGCCCGGACGCTCTTAGGAAAAACACTCGTCCAGAGCAAAGAATACTGGGAGGGGATGCGCACGAACCCCCACGAAATCTTCAAAACACTAAAAAATCTCAAGAAGAACAAGGCGCCCGGAGAAGACGACGTACGTAACATAGCCCTGAGAAACCTTCCAAAGAAATCGGTAGTACAACTGTGCTACATCATCAACGCCATCATTAAATTAAACCACTACCCGAAGGCTTTCAAGGAGGCACTCGTGGTTCCCATACCAAAGCCTGGAAAGAGCAAAGGAAAAACCGCCAGCTACCGACCAATCAGTCTCCTCAGCGCCACGTCCAAAATCGTGGAGAAGGTGTTAATGAGGCGGCTGAACAGGATCGCAAAACAACATGGTATGGAAAAGACCACCCAAGCAGGATTCAGAAAGAACCACAACACGACAATCCAACTGGTACGAGTAATAAATGACATAATATCGGAATTCAACAAGAGCAAGACCACGGCGATGACACTTATAGACCTCGAAAAAGCCTTCGATTCGATGTGGATCAACGGCCTCATTAAGAAAATGAACGACGGCGGCATAGACCCGAACTTTACAAGACTAATTCACAGCTACCTCTCAAAAAGAACAATAAAAGTAAAGGTCAACAACACAATATCAACACCTAGAACGATCGACAGCGGCGTACCCCAGGGATCAGTCCTAGGGCCCATTCTTTTTAATCTGTACACGCACGACATCCCAGAATTCCAAAAAACAAAAACAGCCCTCTATGCAGACGACATGGCCACCTACGCGCACTCGTACTACGCGCAGGCGGCCCTGACACAGAACCAAATACACGTCAGAATGCTGGAGAAGTACTACACGAGATGGAAGCTGAAGATAAACGAATCAAAAACCGAAAACATCATCTTCGCAAGGAAGAGGACCAACATCAAATTAATAACGAAACTCAAAGTAGGCGACCATACGATACCACCGAAAGACACCGTAAAGTATTTGGGCCTCCAGCTGGATGCCCGCCTGAACCTAAAGAGGCATATCAAGACGGCCACAACCAAGGGCAACGCGGCAATCCGCATCCTGTACCCGCTCCTGAACAGGAATAGTGGAATGTCGCAAGAAAACAAAACACTGCTGTACAAACAAGTAATAAGACCAATAATAACGTATGGGGCCCCAATACTGAGTCACATTTCCAACTACGCGATGCAGCCCCTGGAGGTTCTGCAGAACAAATGCATGAGGCTCGCCACCGGCGCGCCCAGATACACTAGAATTACAGACCTGAGGGAGAGGACCGGCTTGCCATCCATCCGCGAGCACACAACGGCCACAGCAGAAAGATTTTTTAGGAGAAACCGCAACCACCCGCTGATCGCCAGCACGATGCAACTAAGCAAGCAAACACATAAACTATTGCACCACGACATAGACATGACAACCGACAAGCCCAAACACGGGCACAAAAGAAAATGAATTTACTTCACAACTGTATATACTGTACATATCTTAGAATAGGTCAGAGTAGGTTACTATAAGCTAGGCTAGCGTAGGGCACAACTAAGCCGCAGGGTACCAACCTGCATTTATCTGTAAATATGTATAGTTAGTTGTAATTGTATATATCCTAGTCATTAGTTAGCTTTAAGTCAGAGGATCAAGTTGCGGGGTTTCGCTTTTTTCCCCGATAAGATAATTGATGCACAAATCAGAAGAAATTGGGATAAACTCCTCATCGCACATATAAAATTGTTAATGACCATACTGGTCAGAAAACCGAATATACTTAGGGCTCGAATAGGAACCTAGCTTGTAACATGTATATACTCTGTAACTCACCAATCAAATCATAATAAAGCTCTTTTCAATTTCAATTTCAATTTCGTCCGATCACCGAAGTTAAGCAACGTCGGGCGCGGTCAGTACTTGGATGGGTGACCGCTTGGGAACACCGCGTGCCGTTGCCCCCCAACACTTTTTGTTTTTTTTTGAAATCCATAGCAACCACCGAACCGATTTGTTTTTCGTGCAGGTATTCGGAAACATGCACAGACCCGTATAATGTAGATTCATAGCTTTAAGTACTAGATAATTAAGAAAACAATTTTTTTTGTCGATTAATTGTAAACAATTGCAGAATAAAAACTCGTCAAACGGTAAAGGTTGTCGTTCGATCACCGAAGGTAAGCCACGCGGGCAGCGGTCAGCACTTGGACGGGTGACCGGTTCATTATATTCCTTCCGTGAGTTTAACAAAGATAACATATGCAAATGTCGTAAGTGCGACGAGGAAGACGGCGATCTTTTAATGTAAAAAAAATATATATTAGGTTACGCGTACATGCCACTTTGACTGCTGCTTTATTTTTTTGGTTTTTAAATAATTAGAGATCTGAATTCAACATATCAGTTCTATGTTATAATGGACAGACAATGTTGTATTCTTGGCCCCTAACACGTTAAGACCAACATAAAAACTAGAATAACTTACCATTCGTTAAACGTTAAACAATTTCGAACCACGTTTTTTTGAGCTCGAACAAACTCATAACACAACACTCATTTATTAGTCACTGGACCATTGTAAAACGAGAAGAGAGAAAAACCATGCGAAACTATTTTTAAAACGAAGAGAATAAAGGTTTTAAATGGTAGGGCTGTATGACAGACTTGTCAATTATCGTGGGGGGTACGGCTGAGATTTATGACGAAATCGAGCGGCGCCGGCGGTCGGTCACTTTCACGAAAGAGGTCTAAACACGGGTCGTTTACGATACCCTCTGGTTACTAGAAAAGTTCTAGACAGATGTTTGTCGGCTTTTCGAGGTATTTATTTGTGAGTCCAAAGACTCAATGGAGTAATATCGGACTGAAATTCCAAGATTTTGCTGTGTAATCCAAAAAACTATGTTCCTCGTAACATTTAACGATGTGTTAATTCAACTATTATTTTAATTTTTCGTATACGTATTTATACTAAAAAGTACAGCGCTTCCAACAGTGAATTGTGAATTGAAAATGTTTCAAAGAAAGATCGATAGTTTTGAAAAAAATTACATATTAATAAATTTAGATAGATTTAGAAGTATACATTGCACTTACTTTTCAAAATTATTGTACTTCTGATTTGGTTGAAATAACATAATATGTAGCAGTCATAGTCTTGTGTACATTGCAGTCGCGGCTGGTGTTGGGTAAAACCTTTATTTTTTAGGGGGTCATTACCCAAATGACCTCATGGACCAGCCGTTCCTGTTAGGTTTTATATATCAAATTGATTCGTCTGTCTTTTTCATCATGCCTTCGAAAAGCGAGCTCCTGTTTCGCCAAAGTAACTGTGACGTCAATTAAATACGATAATAAAATTCGGTTTTTCCGAACTTATTGTGAGTGAGAGCAGTGAGAGCATCTTCTTTTCGTATCCCACCTCCACCCGGCGGCAGTAGTGCAGTGCTTATCAACATAATTACCGGCGTCTCGCCTCCACATTTTGACTTTTTTGTGTTTTATGTGTTCTCTAAGTCCAAAATTTTTAAATTTTTAAAAAGAGATTGCGGTACTATTCCTGTTGCTGAAATTATAATAATATATTTATTAATTTTTGTATTATATGTCTGTGTTATATTGTGTGAATTTGGAACAGCTATATCTAAAAGATATGCTTGCTTTTGTTGTTTATTTAAAATAATAATGTCTGGTCTGTTATGCTGAATGTGAATGTCAGTTAAAACTGTGCGATCAAAATATAATTTGTAATTGTCATTTTCTAAACAACTTTCTGGTTTATAAATGTAATGTGGTTGTGTATCCTTTAATAAATTGAATTTAACTGCTAAATTCATGTGTATAATTTTTGCGAATATATCATGACGTTTTTTATATTCGCTGTGAGCCAAAACGGTGCAAGATCTTGTATTGCAAATATAAAACCCTCAGCTCTTTAAAATATCTCCCATGTAAAGACTTTTGTTTTATATTTGCTATAGTGTCATATCACGAGCTCTATTGAGAAAATAATTTTTTAGTGAAGCAATTTGATTGTGTTGTAGAATTTCTAGATTTGAAAAACCCCTACCACCATTTTCGCGTGGTAAATTAAATCTTTCAACAGCAGATTTGGGGTGATGTTTACAAAATTTTGTAAAGAGAACTCTAGTTTGAATATTTATATTCTTTAAATTAGTTTTGGACCATTTTATAACACCAAAAGAATAGATTTAATTTGATTTGATTGATTAATACCTAAATATTTATAAAATTCTCCTTTATTTAAATTTTTAATGATTTCTCCTTCTTTAGTTATATATTCTAAATTTTCGTAATGACCACGACATATTGATTGATTTTCAGTTATTGTTAAGTTTTATGTCATCCATATAAAGAAGGTGATTTAATTTAATATTAATTTTATAAATTTTAAGAATTTTAATTAACCATGAATGTGGTACTGAATCATAGGCTTTTTTGTAGTCTATGAATTGTTGTTGCATTATTTTCCAAACGTTTGAGACTTAAAATATTCGTCAAATGTTCTTCTTTTTTTAAATCAGAATACCCCTGACAAATCCGAACATTTTGTTTTGCGGTAGATAAAAGTAAACATGGGCCAAGACAGAATATTAATATTCGGTGTGGAATTTTCCTGCGTTCTTGTTCATTTCTATCGAAGTGCTCACGAAAAGTTGTGAATATCAACACTTTGTAATTGTCGTAGTGAAAAATAAAAAAGATAGCTATGGGGCACAACTTATTTCGCACTTCATTAGAAAAGTAACAGTATTAAAATAAAAAAAATATTTTTCTAAATTTCGAACGTTAGGTCTATCCTGACCAGCCGCCAATTAGTGGTATTATTTTATTTTTTGCTGTTTTCCACAATAGTTATTTTTATATTAAATCATTGATTCAAAAAATTGAAATTAAAAATTCAAATTTTTGAAGGAACTCTGAAGTTTCAATGCAGTGACCATGTTGCTAGGTAACTAATAAAAAACAGTGCGTGAAATGAAAAACAGAAATAGTCGTATGCGTTTTGTATGGTTTCTATGGTTTCGATCTTACTAACAATGCAATGAAAATGACCCACTTCAGGCACAGATAACTATGCGTGAATTTCAATTTTTTGAATCAATTATATAAAAACAAAATTGATTTGGCGGCCGCTACACAAAAGTGGTGGGAGGCGAGAACCTGTTTCCGCCGGTCAATTTTAAAATTAATAAATTTTCCCTGGATACGTATTCGACTTATCCGGTACGAGTTATTTTTAAATTAACTTAATGGCCCGTTGCTCTTGTTCTTTTTACATTGAATATGCGATGTTTTGGCATCGTTAGCAATAGTACAATACTCACGCATTTTTAATCTAAAATTAACAAAACTTGAATGGATCGGGATTATCACACTTCTGAATTGAAGTTTTCATTCGTTTAAAATATAATTGATAGTAATACGTAATGCGGATTGCCTAAACGTTGCTTCCATCACGTCAACATCACACATTCACGTTCGCCCGTAGAAATGGCGTGATGCACACGAAATCGATCCAAAAAGGCTCATAATATTTGTGTCACGCGAATCTACGTCGAAAACTAGAAAAAAAAAAAATTCAATTCGAATTTCAATAATCGAAACGATGCGTCGTCGATACTAAACGTAGGTAGTAACTAAAGTGTGATCGGGTGCGATAAAAGTGTCCGTCAATAATCATCATCCGACAATCATTTAATAGACGAACGCTAATTTTTGGCACTCACTCGGACGACAGAACCAGTCCAGACGGAAACCGGGGCGCGGGGTGGGTGGGTGGTTGTATGTCCGTGAATCTGTCCGGCGCGCGTCAACATTTCAGTTATCGTCGCGAGAGTTAAAACGAAAGGTGGTTAGTGTGAAAGTGACGTTTTTTCGTGGAGACACGTTACGAAGGGTGAGTACCTAATATAATATAAAACCAACCGAAAACCCACAATAGTGCCCCGGTTTATTATCGTGAATAGGTGTTTGGTAAATATTTTCTGTATTCCAACTAGCAAGTCTTTTATCAAAAAACTCCGGCAACATGGCTATTGTGGTATTGTTGATACCACCTAACTGAAGAACTTAGTTAATAACTAAGTCGACGATTTTATCGGGAAATTGAACGGAGAAACAAAAATAGCTCTTAGCGACAGTTGCCTGAAGTCGCAAATAACGGCGATTGACGAAATCACGTTTTTTTTATTTTAATTCCAATGAACAATACACAGGGTCACAATTATCTGTTATGTATTCTATAATGTTTTGCAAAGTAAATAATGTGAGTTGTCATGCGTAATATTAATTAGCTAAGTAATTTTTGCAAGTATTTTATGTCAGATATGCAATGTATAATAACGTAATGTTGCAAAGTATTTTAATTTTTATGCTAGGTAGAGATAATAACTCGACAATAACTCTTCTCTAATGAAAAAAAAAATAGAAAATGATTTAGGAACATAAAAAATCTCATTAAAACAGGAACAATTGAAATTAAAATAAACATAACATTCTGTACTAAAGTACAGTTTTGTTCACTCCTTTTTTCAAAGTCTTCTGTCCTCTCATTTGCACATACTGCTATTCCAAAACAGTGAAATTGTCTGTTTCAGGGAATCCTTAACGTTCCTTGCTAATGTCAACAACGTTTTCGATGAAACAAAGAGTCGGAAAAATGTCGGCTCATTGTATTCAATAACATACGCGACTACAAAACCATCTGTATCATTTGTAGGAATCGCGGTTTTTTCGATGAGAATTCGTTCTAATTTTTTCTTTCTTAAAAAAGCTAAGTAATTTTAATTTCACTAAAGATGAACATTTAGGCTATATGCTGGGTAATGCAAATCCATCAACCATCAACTAGGTTGTTCAGCAGATGTACGATTGTTTATTTGATTTCTTCTTCCGAAGAGTTGTATTCTGGCAAAATAGAAATTTATTCATAACATAACCTCAATCAACTAAATTATTTCGAATACAATAACCACATAACTACAAGTTGGATAGGCATGGGTGCAAAATACCGATAATGCATGAAACCTAATAATAATAATAATGACATAATAAAAGTTAATTAAAAATCGCTGTTTCACGTCTTTTTCTTTTTTGTTCGAGAGTTTTTGTGGTTCTGAAAAGAACCGTTTATAAATGTGTCGAAAACGAAAAACATCTATTTCGAACTGGTGTACTTGGTGACGGCTTTGGTACCTTCGGAGACGGCGTGCTTGGCCAACTCACCGGGCAACAACAGACGCACGGCAGTTTGAATTTCTCTGCTGGTGATCGTCGAACGTTTGTTGTAGTGTGCCAGACGGGAAGCTTCAGCGGCGATACGTTCGAAGATGTCGTTCACGAAACTGTTCATTATGCTCATAGCCTTACTAGAGATACCGGTGTCGGGATGGACTTGTTTCAACACCTTGTAGATGTAGATGGCATAGCTCTCCTTCCTCCTGCGCTTCTTTTTTTTGTCGCTCTTGGAAATGTTCTTCTGAGCTTTCCCGGCCTTCTTGGCTGCCTTACCACTTGTCTTCGGCGGCATTTTTCAATTCAATTCGATTCAACAAACTCGCGAACTGCTCTGACTCGTGTGCGTGCGTTATAAATAAATAATTTGTCTGACCTTTAGGAGTGCGAGTCCGGGACTCATCTTTCTCCGATCTGAATAGCAGGCGCCTACACATTGATTGGTAGGGCTGATCAACAGACTTGTCAAGTATCGGGTTACCGTACCCCCTAGCTGATCAGCCTCCAGTTGCGAATCCAGCAGGTCGGGAGTACGGTGGGGAAAAATTTTGAGAAATACAAAAAATCGCGTGCGTTAACTTTGCACCACCACCTTTCTGATAGGTAGTGTGTTCACCAGAACCCCACCTGAAAACGGGCTCCCACCAATCGTCACGTCCTATTCTCCTATCACGGAGGCTATAAATTCGAAGCACAGCTACCAGCTTTTACAATCGACGAGTCCCGTCCGTCAGTTTTATTACTTCTCGTGGTGTCTAACGAACGAACTTAAAATGTCAGGTCGCGGTAAAGGAGGTAAAGTGAAGGGAAAAGCGAAATCCCGTTCGAGCCGTGCCGGTCTCCAGTTTCCGGTGGGTAGGATACATCGTCTTCTCAGAAAAGGAAATTACGCGGAACGCGTCGGTGCAGGAGCTCCCGTCTATTTGGCCGCCGTCATGGAGTACTTAGCCGCCGAAGTTCTAGAATTGGCAGGAAACGCTGCCCGTGACAACAAGAAGACACGTATTATACCGCGTCATCTGCAGCTGGCCATCAGAAACGACGAGGAATTGAACAAACTCCTGTCCGGAGTTACGATCGCCCAAGGCGGTGTCTTACCCAACATTCAGGCCGTACTTTTACCCAAAAAAACCGAGAAGAAACCTTAAACGAACGATCGATCCATCTCCGTGGCGAAAACTCAAAATATCGGCCCTTCTCAGGGCCACTATAGCTTTTTTTTTTCGTAAAATGACCGATGCATCTTTTCTTTTTGTATTATTATCATTTACGACTGCAATGCCAAAAGGAAAGCAAGGGGTGTTTACGATCTTGGTACATTTATCAGGTAGTCAGTTAGTAATAATTGTCCGTTGTTTCTCGAAAGAACATCATGTTTCTTTTTTTTCCTCTTATTTTTATTTTGTGGTTCTGAAAAGAACCGATTTTGTATTTCGTATTTTATTCTGGTTTTCTCGAACGGTGAAGAGCGCCAGGAAATTAACCTCCGAAACCGTAGAGGGTGCGTCCTTGACGTTTCAAAGCGTAGACGACGTCCATCGCTGTCACGGTTTTACGTTTGGCGTGTTCCGTGTAGGTGACGGCATCTCGGATGACATTTTCCAAGAACACTTTCAGGACTCCGCGAGTTTCTTCGTAGATCAAACCGGAAATACGTTTCACGCCGCCACGACGAGCCAATCTTCTGATAGCGGGTTTCGTGATGCCCTGGATGTTGTCACGCAGGACTTTGCGATGACGCTTCGCTCCTCCTTTTCCCAATCCTTTGCCTCCTTTACCGCGACCGGTCATCTTTTCAGATTATTTCAACTGACACAAAATACCTGCACACCTCGTCCCTAGGAAGTCAACTACCGCAAAATTTCAACTAACGGAGCCTTATATAGATTCAACGGTTCACCATCGACCAATCGACGAAGTCAGCCGTTGACTTTGTTCACGTATAAAAGTACAATTTAATATGGCGGAATTTTTAGTACCCGTTTACCTTTCGACGCGTGCACGTCTAACGATCGTCAGAGTCGATTTTAATAATTGTCAGTTTTGTTTTTCATTCGTTTCATTCGAAATGGCCAGGACCAAGCAGACCGCACGCAAGTCCACCGGAGGAAAAGCCCCCAGGAAACAACTGGCTACCAAAGCGGCCAGGAAAAGCGCTCCCGCCACTGGCGGCGTCAAGAAGCCCCACCGTTACAGACCTGGTACCGTGGCTCTGCGTGAGATCCGTCGTTACCAGAAAAGTACCGAGTTGCTCATCCGCAAGCTTCCCTTTCAACGTTTGGTGAGGGAGATCGCTCAGGATTTCAAAACCGATTTGCGCTTCCAAAGCTCCGCCGTGATGGCCCTCCAGGAAGCGAGCGAAGCTTACTTGGTCGGTCTGTTCGAGGACACGAATTTGTGCGCCATCCACGCCAAACGTGTAACCATCATGCCAAAGGACATCCAACTTGCCAGACGTATTCGGGGTGAACGCGCTTAAATTTTTCCACATCGTGTTTCGGAAGAACAACACGAAACACGAATTTTATAACAAAAAAATCGGTTCTTTTCAGAACCTCAAACTTTACAGGCAAAAAAAAAAATATATCGCCCTTCAACCGGAAATGAATAAAATAAAAATGTCAATAATCGGTCGGTCCTCTCGATTCGGGTTGGGTTGCGGTCGTTCGTAAAATTTTATTGCATCCTGTCATCACCTACCTGCCAGCTGATGCTATCTATTTTATTTGGTTTCGCCGTAAGGATAGTTTTATTTCTTTTTTTCGTCGTAGATTATCGTGTGGCCCTGAAAAGGGCCATTTGTGCGTGCCCCGTTGCCGGTAGTACGATGATGACGTCGGAACGAGGCACAGCCGAACGAACATGAGTCGAGTATCCATCCACGTTTCTCACTTTTTCCTCTTCGGCGAAGCGGCCTTTTTCACCTTGACAGGAATGGCTTTGGCTGTCTTGGGTTTGGGTGCTTTGGGTTTTTTAGTCGGACCAGCCTTGTTAGATTTCTTCGCTTTGGAAGGCGATCGGGGTTTCGGGGCGGCTCTAGTTTTCTTTTCTGCCGAGGAGGCGGCCGATTTCTTGGCTTTCGCTGCGGCGGCGGAGGCAGCGACGGCGCTCTTCTTTTCGGCAGCAGTCTTCTTCGCTTTGGGGGAGGCTTGTTTTTTGGCTGTCTTCGAGGAAGCCTTGTCGGAAGTCGTCGCGACGGCGGTACGTTTGGCGGATGATTTTTTCGTCTTGGATGCGGCGGACGAAGCGGGTTTCCTCTTGTCGGAGGCGGAGGCGACTTTGGCACCACCGGAGGTGGACGAGGCGAGCTTGAACGAACCCGACGCGCCCTTACCTTTCGTCTGAACCAGAGATCCCGACGCCACGGCGCCTTTCAGATATTTCTTGATGAAAGGGGCGACCTTTTCGGCGTCGACTTTGTAATTTGCGGCGACGAACTTCTTGATGGCCTGAAGAGACGATCCTCCGCGTTCCTTGAGTCCCTTGATGGCGTTGTTTACCATCTCGGATGTCGGAGGATGGGACGGTTTCGCCCTGGGATTTTTCGCTTTTTTCTCTTTCTTCGCGTGGGATTGAGGGGTGGCAGCGGAACCGGTGGTGACCGATGATGCTGTTTGATTTTCGACGTCGGCCATCTTTCACGTTAAAACGTTAAAAGTTAATAATAATTATTGAAAAAACACTTGCTCACACACGTACACTTCGAGCACCTCGTGAACGAGAATTGAACAAAAAAATTTTCTAAGTCTTTATAAAATAGTCGCCACTGCGGACGGAAGACTGAACGCGCACCGCGTCCGCCGTCGAAGAAATTGCAGGCCTCGGAATCGTTGCCCGCGTGATGGCATCGTCCTCTTTCCTCGATCACCATCGCCACCGTGTGATCAAGCTGGCCGAACTCGGTTTCCGAAGTTTCCCTGGAGATAGCGAAGTTCGTCTCGGAACGTCGGTGGGTTTCGAATCAGGTACACGCCCCTCCAACCACCAGCCCTAAATCCGGGTCGTCACGGTTTCGATTCGGGACCGACGGTTTACGTCGGCGGTGCGGGGTAGACGCGTCGATTCCGGGAATCCATATTTCGTTCGCCGAAATATTGGTCCATCTCTTCCCGGAATACCGCGCCACCTTCTCGATTTTACGACATCTTCGCGTCGCCAAACGCTTCCGAAACGGTCGAAGCACAGAAAGGACCTGGTGTTCGAACCGAGGCAATTCCGACAACAGGATGCCGCGAACCGCCTCTCCGACGTTCAGGTCGATCGTTTTCGGCGGAAGTTGAAACGGGACGAGTCGACGACGGGTCCCGTTGCCGTCCGGACCCTTCGGGACGGCCGAAAGTCCGTCGAGAGGATCATCCGAAAGGAGACGGTCTTCATCGTCCGACCGATGCCGCACCTACGAGTTTTCCGATATTTTCTTCGACGGATCTTCAGGTTTTCTTCCTTTCTTCCGTCTTTCTCTCTTCGTAATTTCGTGTCCGACCTGCGTCGTCCGAAGTCGGGGTGAAGATCGAAGAAAAAACGCCAAAAATAACAACTCGTCAGCCACGCACACCGCGTTCGAATGTCTAACGGTCCAACTTGGATTTTCGAAGATCGCCGAATCCGAGGGACGATAAATAATAATAATAATAATAATAATGGTAATAAATAATAATGTTAATAATAATAATAATGATATGATGATTATAACGATAATTATTATAGATAGGTAAATAGAAACACAGGTCTCCTCTCGAAAATCGGAACTTCCTGATATTACTTACATATTTCGGTCGATCCAAATGTGGGAATCTCGTCGTCGTCGGAGCAAGCAGCGCGGTAGGTGGGGTGAAATTCTGGATTTTCCACCGCCGCCGGCGGTCGAAAAATGTGCGACGCGGGAGATCGCCAGTCCGTCTAGTAGTCTCTCTTGTCGTTAGAGCGTGACGTGGTGGTTGTTGTGGGATTTCCCGTTAGTTCGGTCCGACGTCGGTCGTCAGAGGGTAAGTGCATACGGAAACGAAACGCATCGCGTTTTGATGTTCATATTCGTGCATCGGAATGTTAAAAGCAATATATTTTACACCAACGATCACACCTAAACACCACGGCAACGGCCATACCACGTTGAAAAGCACCGGTTCTCGTCCGATCACCAGTCTCGTCCGAGCAATCGAAGCGAGCACACGCGAGTCAGAGAGCTATTGTTTCTTGCGAACCGAGTGATATATTATATAATCTTAAACCAAAAGTGAAGTGAAGTGAAGTGTTACTTTCCAGTGTTACAGTGCCAAAAGTAAGGAACTTAAAGGTGGCCCGCAGAAGGCCTTGTGACGGCACGGACAGTGAAGAAGACAGAAAGATGAAAAAGAGACCACCACCTAAGAATTCAATAATCACGACAGAACCTATGGAAACGACGGGACCGTCGGGAAACAGGTTCGCTGCCCTGTCGGACCACGAGGATACCGACATCCAAGAGGAAGACCCTATAGAGGACGAAGAGGAAGAGGCAAACCCAACAGAAGAAAGTGACGAAAAACCACCACCAATAGTCCTACATGGAAAGTACGAACATAAAAAGCTTCTGGACCTAAGCGCACAGAGCACAGAAAATGGGGTGAGTCTGAAATTTACACGCGAGAATACAATCATATACGCCAAAACCATCAAAGACTTTAACGCTCTAAAAGAGAACTTGAAAAAGAGCAGTAAGGCCGAATGGCACACGTACGCAACGAAAAAAGAAAAAACACACGGGTTTGTCGCGTACGGGTTAGATAATAACCCCACACCGGAAGACATAAAAAGGGACCTCGAGGATAAGGGAATCAACTGTAAAAACGCTTATCGCATGAAAAACACAAACACCCCCCTTTATGTAATAATTACCGACAACAAGACAACACTAAGAGATCTGGAAACAAATGCCAGAACGATAGAATACGTAGTCGTCCGGTGGAAGAAACTAATCAATAGAAGAGCGATCGTGCAATGCCACAACTGCCAAACCTGGGGTCACGCAGCATCAAACTGCTTCGCGGCCACCCGGTGCCTGAAGTGCGCTAAAAATCACAGAACAAGCGAATGCACCCTAAAAAAGGAAAGCGAGGACGACCAAAAAATGATCCGCTGTAGTAACTGCGGTCGAGGACACCTAGCAAATAGCGAACAATGCGAGGTCTACGTCGCGCGAAAAAACTTCCTAGAAAAAACCAAGTCGACCATAACCGAAAAAATACCAAAACAAAGTTACGTGCCAGCGCCGATACCAGTAAAAAACCCATGGACAACGAATAGAAACACCAACGAGCCGAGCCGCAATCCCGCCGCCGCCCACATGAATGCCACCAGGGCACGCCTCGCCGAAGAGGTAGCGGCCCAATCCACCGCCACGACAGCGGCAATAAACAAGGAATCGATGAACGACTTCAACGTATTTGTACAAATTTTGGATGAATTGAAAAAACTAAAAGAAAAGGTCGACTTCGGCAAGATATTACGCAACTTGAAAAAACTAAACGAGAAAACAACTAAAGAAAGTACCACGAGCGAGATAATAATTAATTTAATGTCGTTAGATCTGCCGGCCTTGACCGAGTAAGCGCACAGAATAAGATAAAAATCACAACGTGGAACGCTAACGGATTAACAAATAAAACGCACGAATTGACAACATTCCTCCAAACACACAAACCCCATGTGTTAGTAGTCACCGAAACCAAACTAATAGCGACGGACAAAATAAAATTCCCGAACTACACAATCACCCGGAAAGATCGAGGCAACGCACGAACGAGAGGAGGCGGCGTACTCATCGCAGTCAGGAAAGGAATTCCGTACAGCACAAAGAACGCCCCGTTAACCAGCATAGAAACGGCTGCGATACAAATAGCCGGTACGGGCCTCACTATCGTCGGCGCCTACAACCCGCCCCATAACTATTTCAAAATAAGCGAGCTGGAAAAAATCATGGGAATAGCAACAACAACAATTGTCGCCGGTGACTTGAACGCAAAACACAAGGAATGGAACTGTGCCACGAATGAAACCAACGGCGCAGTACTCAAGAAATTCGCTGACACACGAGGAATAACGATAAATCACCCTCTGGAACCGACGCATATCCCATACAATGGCACAAGCCCCACCACCATTGACATCTACCTAATGAAAAACATCACAAACTATTCCAGGGCCAAGGCGATCAATGAACTTAACTCAGACCATCTCCCAGTCACAATAGAAGTCCAGCACAACAGCCAAGAGGAGCCAACAAGAACATTCAGAAGCTTCGAAAATACTGACTGGAAAAAATTCAGGCAGGAATTGAATCGAAAGACCAAAATCACCAGCAACATAAGAACCATCGAACAGCTTGAGGCGGAAGTAGCCGAATTTACCAAGATCCTCGCAGAAACGATTAAGACACATACCAAAGTAATCAAAATCACCGAGCGCGACGGCATACCCGACGAAACAAAGAGCCTGATCACGGACAGAAACAAAATCCGGAAGCTATACCAAAGGACAGGGGATGGAGACTGCAAAAAGAAGCTCATCCAACTTAATGAAAAGATAACCAGGAGCCTGATAACGCAGAAAAACAACGCATGGAAGGCAAAACTCAGGAAAGCAAATCCGCAGGACAATACGTTATGGAAGATTGCCAAAACATTAAAGAAAAACCGGACAGAAATACCACCCCTACTAACAGAAAACGGCAGCCAAGCCATAACGGAAAGGGAAAAAGCGGAAGCCCTCGTGGAATACTTCCAAAGCGTCCACCTACCCAAAATAACAAACACCCCTGAGCAAGAACAAATCGATGAAGAGGCCCGGACGCTCTTAGGAAAAACACTCGTCCAGAGCAAAGAATACTGGGAGGGGATGCGCACGAACCCCCACGAAATCTTCAAAACACTAAAAAATCTCAAGAAGAACAAGGCGCCCGGAGAAGACGACGTACGTAACATAGCCCTGAGAAACCTTCCAAAGAAATCGGTAGTACAACTGTGCTACATCATCAACGCCATCATTAAATTAAACCACTACCCGAAGGCTTTCAAGGAGGCACTCGTGGTTCCCATACCAAAGCCTGGAAAGAGCAAAGGAAAAACCGCCAGCTACCGACCAATCAGTCTCCTCAGCGCCACGTCCAAAATCGTGGAGAAGGTGTTAATGAGGCGGCTGAACAGGATCGCAAAACAACATGGTATGGAAAAGACCACCCAAGCAGGATTCAGAAAGAACCACAACACGACAATCCAACTGGTACGAGTAATAAATGACATAATATCGGAATTCAACAAGAGCAAGACCACGGCGATGACACTTATAGACCTCGAAAAAGCCTTCGATTCGATGTGGATCAACGGCCTCATTAAGAAAATGAACGACGGCGGCATAGACCCGAACTTTACAAGACTAATTCACAGCTACCTCTCAAAAAGAACAATAAAAGTAAAGGTCAACAACACAATATCAACACCTAGAACGATCGACAGCGGCGTACCCCAGGGATCAGTCCTAGGGCCCATTCTTTTTAATCTGTACACGCACGACATCCCAGAATTCCAAAAAACAAAAACAGCCCTCTATGCAGACGACATGGCCACCTACGCGCACTCGTACTACGCGCAGGCGGCCCTGACACAGAACCAAATACACGTCAGAATGCTGGAGAAGTACTACACGAGATGGAAGCTGAAGATAAACGAATCAAAAACCGAAAACATCATCTTCGCAAGGAAGAGGACCAACATCAAATTAATAACGAAACTCAAAGTAGGCGACCATACGATACCACCGAAAGACACCGTAAAGTATTTGGGCCTCCAGCTGGATGCCCGCCTGAACCTAAAGAGGCATATCAAGACGGCCACAACCAAGGGCAACGCGGCAATCCGCATCCTGTACCCGCTCCTGAACAGGAATAGTGGAATGTCGCAAGAAAACAAAACACTGCTGTACAAACAAGTAATAAGACCAATAATAACGTATGGGGCCCCAATACTGAGTCACATTTCCAACTACGCGATGCAGCCCCTGGAGGTTCTGCAGAACAAATGCATGAGGCTCGCCACCGGCGCGCCCAGATACACTAGAATTACAGACCTGAGGGAGAGGACCGGCTTGCCATCCATCCGCGAGCACACAACGGCCACAGCAGAAAGATTTTTTAGGAGAAACCGCAACCACCCGCTGATCGCCAGCACGATGCAACTAAGCAAGCAAACACATAAACTATTGCACCACGACATAGACATGACAACCGACAAGCCCAAACACGGGCACAAAAGCCGGTCCTCTCCCTCAGGTCTGTAATTCTAGTGTATCTTGGCGCGCCGGTGGCGAGCCTCATGCATTTGTTCTGCAGAACCTCCAGGTACCCTAAGCCGCAGGGTACCAACCTGCATTTATCTGTAAATATGTATAGTTAGTTGTAATTGTATATATCCTAATCATTAGTTAGCTTTAAGTCAGAGGATCAAGTTGCGGGGTTTCGCTTTTTTCCCCGATAAGATAATTGATGCACAAATCAGAAGAAATTGGGATAAACTCCTCATCGCACATATAAAATTGTTAATGACCATACTGGTCAGAAAACCGAATATACTTAGGGCTCGAATAGGAACCTAGCTTGTAACATGTATATACTCTGTAACTCACCAATCAAATCATAATAAAGCTCTTTTCAATTTCAATTTCAATTTCGTCCGATCACCGAAGTTAAGCAACGTCGGGCGCGGTCAGTACTTGGATGGGTGACCGCTTGGGAACACCGCGTGCCGTTGCCCCCCAACACTTTTTGTTTTTTTTTGAAATCCATAGCAACCACCGAACCGATTTGTTTTTCGTGCAGGTATTCGGAAACATGCACAGACCCGTATAATGTAGATTCATAGCTTTAAGTACTAGATAATTAAGAAAACAATTTTTTTTGTCGATTAATTGTAAACAATTGCAGAATAAAAACTCGTCAAACGGTAAAGGTTGTCGTTCGATCACCGAAGGTAAGCCACGCGGGCAGCGGTCAGCACTTGGACGGGTGACCGGTTCATTATATTCCTTCCGTGAGTTTAACAAAGATAACATATGCAAATGTCGTAAGTGCGACGAGGAAGACGGCGATCTTTTAATGTAAAAAAAATATATATTAGGTTACGCGTACATGCCACTTTGACTGCTGCTTTATTTTTTTGGTTTTTAAATAATTAGAGATCTGAATTCAACATATCAGTTCTATGTTATAATGGACAGACAATGTTGTATTCTTGGCCCCTAACACGTTAAGACCAACATAAAAACTAGAATAACTTACCATTCGTTAAACGTTAAACAATTTCGAACCACGTTTTTTTGAGCTCGAACAAACTCATAACACAACACTCATTTATTAGTCACTGGACCATTGTAAAACGAGAAGAGAGAAAAACCATGCGAAACTATTTTTAAAACGAAGAGAATAAAGGTTTTAAATGGTAGGGCTGTATGACAGACTTGTCAATTATCGTGGGGGGTACGGCTGAGATTTATGACGAAATCGAGCGGCGCCGGCGGTCGGTCACTTTCACGAAAGAGGTCTAAACACGGGTCGTTTACGATACCCTCTGGTTACTAGAAAAGTTCTAGACAGATGTTTGTCGGCTTTTCGAGGTATTTATTTGTGAGTCCAAAGACTCAATGGAGTAATATCGGACTGAAATTCCAAGATTTTGCTGTGTAATCCAAAAAACTATGTTCCTCGTAACATTTAACGATGTGTTAATTCAACTATTATTTTAATTTTTCGTATACGTATTTATACTAAAAAGTACAGCGCTTCCAACAGTGAATTGTGAATTGAAAATGTTTCAAAGAAAGATCGATAGTTTTGAAAAAAATTACATATTAATAAATTTAGATAGATTTAGAAGTATACATTGCACTTACTTTTCAAAATTATTGTACTTCTGATTTGGTTGAAATAACATAATATGTAGCAGTCATAGTCTTGTGTACATTGCAGTCGCGGCTGGTGTTGGGTAAAACCTTTATTTTTTAGGGGGTCATTACCCAAATGACCTCATGGACCAGCCGTTCCTGTTAGGTTTTATATATCAAATTGATTCGTCTGTCTTTTTCATCATGCCTTCGAAAAGCGAGCTCCTGTTTCGCCAAAGTAACTGTGACGTCAATTAAATACGATAATAAAATTCGGTTTTTCCGAACTTATTGTGAGTGAGAGCAGTGAGAGCATCTTCTTTTCGTATCCCACCTCCACCCGGCGGCAGTAGTGCAGTGCTTATCAACATAATTACCGGCGTCTCGCCTCCACATTTTGACTTTTTTGTGTTTTATGTGTTCTCTAAGTCCAAAATTTTTAAATTTTTAAAAAGAGATTGCGGTACTATTCCTGTTGCTGAAATTATAATAATATATTTATTAATTTTTGTATTATATGTCTGTGTTATATTGTGTGAATTTGGAACAGCTATATCTAAAAGATATGCTTGCTTTTGTTGTTTATTTAAAATAATAATGTCTGGTCTGTTATGCTGAATGTGAATGTCAGTTAAAACTGTGCGATCAAAATATAATTTGTAATTGTCATTTTCTAAACAACTTTCTGGTTTATAAATGTAATGTGGTTGTGTATCCTTTAATAAATTGAATTTAACTGCTAAATTCATGTGTATAATTTTTGCGAATATATCATGACGTTTTTTATATTCGCTGTGAGCCAAAACGGTGCAAGATCTTGTATTGCAAATATAAAACCCTCAGCTCTTTAAAATATCTCCCATGTAAAGACTTTTGTTTTATATTTGCTATAGTGTCATATCACGAGCTCTATTGAGAAAATAATTTTTTAGTGAAGCAATTTGATTGTGTTGTAGAATTTCTAGATTTGAAAAACCCCTACCACCATTTTCGCGTGGTAAATTAAATCTTTCAACAGCAGATTTGGGGTGATGTTTACAAAATTTTGTAAAGAGAACTCTAGTTTGAATATTTATATTCTTTAAATTAGTTTTGGACCATTTTATAACACCAAAAGAATAGATTTAATTTGATTTGATTGATTAATACCTAAATATTTATAAAATTCTCCTTTATTTAAATTTTTAATGATTTCTCCTTCTTTAGTTATATATTCTAAATTTTCGTAATGACCACGACATATTGATTGATTTTCAGTTATTGTTAAGTTTTATGTCATCCATATAAAGAAGGTGATTTAATTTAATATTAATTTTATAAATTTTAAGAATTTTAATTAACCATGAATGTGGTACTGAATCATAGGCTTTTTTGTAGTCTATGAATTGTTGTTGCATTATTTTCCAAACGTTTGAGACTTAAAATATTCGTCAAATGTTCTTCTTTTTTTAAATCAGAATACCCCTGACAAATCCGAACATTTTGTTTTGCGGTAGATAAAAGTAAACATGGGCCAAGACAGAATATTAATATTCGGTGTGGAATTTTCCTGCGTTCTTGTTCATTTCTATCGAAGTGCTCACGAAAAGTTGTGAATATCAACACTTTGTAATTGTCGTAGTGAAAAATAAAAAAGATAGCTATGGGGCACAACTTATTTCGCACTTCATTAGAAAAGTAACAGTATTAAAATAAAAAAAATATTTTTCTAAATTTCGAACGTTAGGTCTATCCTGACCAGCCGCCAATTAGTGGTATTATTTTATTTTTTGCTGTTTTCCACAATAGTTATTTTTATATTAAATCATTGATTCAAAAAATTGAAATTAAAAATTCAAATTTTTGAAGGAACTCTGAAGTTTCAATGCAGTGACCATGTTGCTAGGTAACTAATAAAAAACAGTGCGTGAAATGAAAAACAGAAATAGTCGTATGCGTTTTGTATGGTTTCTATGGTTTCGATCTTACTAACAATGCAATGAAAATGACCCACTTCAGGCACAGATAACTATGCGTGAATTTCAATTTTTTGAATCAATTATATAAAAACAAAATTGATTTGGCGGCCGCTACACAAAAGTGGTGGGAGGCGAGAACCTGTTTCCGCCGGTCAATTTTAAAATTAATAAATTTTCCCTGGATACGTATTCGACTTATCCGGTACGAGTTATTTTTAAATTAACTTAATGGCCCGTTGCTCTTGTTCTTTTTACATTGAATATGCGATGTTTTGGCATCGTTAGCAATAGTACAATACTCACGCATTTTTAATCTAAAATTAACAAAACTTGAATGGATCGGGATTATCACACTTCTGAATTGAAGTTTTCATTCGTTTAAAATATAATTGATAGTAATACGTAATGCGGATTGCCTAAACGTTGCTTCCATCACGTCAACATCACACATTCACGTTCGCCCGTAGAAATGGCGTGATGCACACGAAATCGATCCAAAAAGGCTCATAATATTTGTGTCACGCGAATCTACGTCGAAAACTAGAAAAAAAAAAAATTCAATTCGAATTTCAATAATCGAAACGATGCGTCGTCGATACTAAACGTAGGTAGTAACTAAAGTGTGATCGGGTGCGATAAAAGTGTCCGTCAATAATCATCATCCGACAATCATTTAATAGACGAACGCTAATTTTTGGCACTCACTCGGACGACAGAACCAGTCCAGACGGAAACCGGGGCGCGGGGTGGGTGGGTGGTTGTATGTCCGTGAATCTGTCCGGCGCGCGTCAACATTTCAGTTATCGTCGCGAGAGTTAAAACGAAAGGTGGTTAGTGTGAAAGTGACGTTTTTTCGTGGAGACACGTTACGAAGGGTGAGTACCTAATATAATATAAAACCAACCGAAAACCCACAATAGTGCCCCGGTTTATTATCGTGAATAGGTGTTTGGTAAATATTTTCTGTATTCCAACTAGCAAGTCTTTTATCAAAAAACTCCGGCAACATGGCTATTGTGGTATTGTTGATACCACCTAACTGAAGAACTTAGTTAATAACTAAGTCGACGATTTTATCGGGAAATTGAACGGAGAAACAAAAATAGCTCTTAGCGACAGTTGCCTGAAGTCGCAAATAACGGCGATTGACGAAATCACGTTTTTTTTATTTTAATTCCAATGAACAATACACAGGGTCACAATTATCTGTTATGTATTCTATAATGTTTTGCAAAGTAAATAATGTGAGTTGTCATGCGTAATATTAATTAGCTAAGTAATTTTTGCAAGTATTTTATGTCAGATATGCAATGTATAATAACGTAATGTTGCAAAGTATTTTAATTTTTATGCTAGGTAGAGATAATAACTCGACAATAACTCTTCTCTAATGAAAAAAAAAATAGAAAATGATTTAGGAACATAAAAAATCTCATTAAAACAGGAACAATTGAAATTAAAATAAACATAACATTCTGTACTAAAGTACAGTTTTGTTCACTCCTTTTTTCAAAGTCTTCTGTCCTCTCATTTGCACATACTGCTATTCCAAAACAGTGAAATTGTCTGTTTCAGGGAATCCTTAACGTTCCTTGCTAATGTCAACAACGTTTTCGATGAAACAAAGAGTCGGAAAAATGTCGGCTCATTGTATTCAATAACATACGCGACTACAAAACCATCTGTATCATTTGTAGGAATCGCGGTTTTTTCGATGAGAATTCGTTCTAATTTTTTCTTTCTTAAAAAAGCTAAGTAATTTTAATTTCACTAAAGATGAACATTTAGGCTATATGCTGGGTAATGCAAATCCATCAACCATCAACTAGGTTGTTCAGCAGATGTACGATTGTTTATTTGATTTCTTCTTCCGAAGAGTTGTATTCTGGCAAAATAGAAATTTATTCATAACATAACCTCAATCAACTAAATTATTTCGAATACAATAACCACATAACTACAAGTTGGATAGGCATGGGTGCAAAATACCGATAATGCATGAAACCTAATAATAATAATAATGACATAATAAAAGTTAATTAAAAATCGCTGTTTCACGTCTTTTTCTTTTTTGTTCGAGAGTTTTTGTGGTTCTGAAAAGAACCGTTTATAAATGTGTCGAAAACGAAAAACATCTATTTCGAACTGGTGTACTTGGTGACGGCTTTGGTACCTTCGGAGACGGCGTGCTTGGCCAACTCACCGGGCAACAACAGACGCACGGCAGTTTGAATTTCTCTGCTGGTGATCGTCGAACGTTTGTTGTAGTGTGCCAGACGGGAAGCTTCAGCGGCGATACGTTCGAAGATGTCGTTCACGAAACTGTTCATTATGCTCATAGCCTTACTAGAGATACCGGTGTCGGGATGGACTTGTTTCAACACCTTGTAGATGTAGATGGCATAGCTCTCCTTCCTCCTGCGCTTCTTTTTTTTGTCGCTCTTGGAAATGTTCTTCTGAGCTTTCCCGGCCTTCTTGGCTGCCTTACCACTTGTCTTCGGCGGCATTTTTCAATTCAATTCGATTCAACAAACTCGCGAACTGCTCTGACTCGTGTGCGTGCGTTAACTTTGCACCACCACCTTTCTGATAGGTAGTGTGTTCACCAGAACCCCACCTGAAAACGGGCTCCCACCAATCGTCACGTCCTATTCTCCTATCACGGAGGCTATAAATTCGAAGCACAGCTACCAGCTTTTACAATCGACGAGTCCCGTCCGTCAGTTTTATTACTTCTCGTGGTGTCTAACGAACGAACTTAAAATGTCAGGTCGCGGTAAAGGAGGTAAAGTGAAGGGAAAAGCGAAATCCCGTTCGAGCCGTGCCGGTCTCCAGTTTCCGGTGGGTAGGATACATCGTCTTCTCAGAAAAGGAAATTACGCGGAACGCGTCGGTGCAGGAGCTCCCGTCTATTTGGCCGCCGTCATGGAGTACTTAGCCGCCGAAGTTCTAGAATTGGCAGGAAACGCTGCCCGTGACAACAAGAAGACACGTATTATACCGCGTCATCTGCAGCTGGCCATCAGAAACGACGAGGAATTGAACAAACTCCTGTCCGGAGTTACGATCGCCCAAGGCGGTGTCTTACCCAACATTCAGGCCGTACTTTTACCCAAAAAAACCGAGAAGAAACCTTAAACGAACGATCGATCCATCTCCGTGGCGAAAACTCAAAATATCGGCCCTTCTCAGGGCCACTATAGCTTTTTTTTTTCGTAAAATGACCGATGCATCTTTTCTTTTTGTATTATTATCATTTACGACTGCAATGCCAAAAGGAAAGCAAGGGGTGTTTACGATCTTGGTACATTTATCAGGTAGTCAGTTAGTAATAATTGTCCGTTGTTTCTCGAAAGAACATCATGTTTCTTTTTTTTCCTCTTATTTTTATTTTGTGGTTCTGAAAAGAACCGATTTTGTATTTCGTATTTTATTCTGGTTTTCTCGAACGGTGAAGAGCGCCAGGAAATTAACCTCCGAAACCGTAGAGGGTGCGTCCTTGACGTTTCAAAGCGTAGACGACGTCCATCGCTGTCACGGTTTTACGTTTGGCGTGTTCCGTGTAGGTGACGGCATCTCGGATGACATTTTCCAAGAACACTTTCAGGACTCCGCGAGTTTCTTCGTAGATCAAACCGGAAATACGTTTCACGCCGCCACGACGAGCCAATCTTCTGATAGCGGGTTTCGTGATGCCCTGGATGTTGTCACGCAGGACTTTGCGATGACGCTTCGCTCCTCCTTTTCCCAATCCTTTGCCTCCTTTACCGCGACCGGTCATCTTTTCAGATTATTTCAACTGACACAAAATACCTGCACACCTCGTCCCTAGGAAGTCAACTACCGCAAAATTTCAACTAACGGAGCCTTATATAGATTCAACGGTTCACCATCGACCAATCGACGAAGTCAGCCGTTGACTTTGTTCACGTATAAAAGTACAATTTAATATGGCGGAATTTTTAGTACCCGTTTACCTTTCGACGCGTGCACGTCTAACGATCGTCAGAGTCGATTTTAATAATTGTCAGTTTTGTTTTTCATTCGTTTCATTCGAAATGGCCAGGACCAAGCAGACCGCACGCAAGTCCACCGGAGGAAAAGCCCCCAGGAAACAACTGGCTACCAAAGCGGCCAGGAAAAGCGCTCCCGCCACTGGCGGCGTCAAGAAGCCCCACCGTTACAGACCTGGTACCGTGGCTCTGCGTGAGATCCGTCGTTACCAGAAAAGTACCGAGTTGCTCATCCGCAAGCTTCCCTTTCAACGTTTGGTGAGGGAGATCGCTCAGGATTTCAAAACCGATTTGCGCTTCCAAAGCTCCGCCGTGATGGCCCTCCAGGAAGCGAGCGAAGCTTACTTGGTCGGTCTGTTCGAGGACACGAATTTGTGCGCCATCCACGCCAAACGTGTAACCATCATGCCAAAGGACATCCAACTTGCCAGACGTATTCGGGGTGAACGCGCTTAAATTTTTCCACATCGTGTTTCGGAAGAACAACACGAAACACGAATTTTATAACAAAAAAATCGGTTCTTTTCAGAACCTCAAACTTTACAGGCAAAAAAAAAAATATATCGCCCTTCAACCGGAAATGAATAAAATAAAAATGTCAATAATCGGTCGGTCCTCTCGATTCGGGTTGGGTTGCGGTCGTTCGTAAAATTTTATTGCATCCTGTCATCACCTACCTGCCAGCTGATGCTATCTATTTTATTTGGTTTCGCCGTAAGGATAGTTTTATTTCTTTTTTTCGTCGTAGATTATCGTGTGGCCCTGAAAAGGGCCATTTGTGCGTGCCCCGTTGCCGGTAGTACGATGATGACGTCGGAACGAGGCACAGCCGAACGAACATGAGTCGAGTATCCATCCACGTTTCTCACTTTTTCCTCTTCGGCGAAGCGGCCTTTTTCACCTTGACAGGAATGGCTTTGGCTGTCTTGGGTTTGGGTGCTTTGGGTTTTTTAGTCGGACCAGCCTTGTTAGATTTCTTCGCTTTGGAAGGCGATCGGGGTTTCGGGGCGGCTCTAGTTTTCTTTTCTGCCGAGGAGGCGGCCGATTTCTTGGCTTTCGCTGCGGCGGCGGAGGCAGCGACGGCGCTCTTCTTTTCGGCAGCAGTCTTCTTCGCTTTGGGGGAGGCTTGTTTTTTGGCTGTCTTCGAGGAAGCCTTGTCGGAAGTCGTCGCGACGGCGGTACGTTTGGCGGATGATTTTTTCGTCTTGGATGCGGCGGACGAAGCGGGTTTCCTCTTGTCGGAGGCGGAGGCGACTTTGGCACCACCGGAGGTGGACGAGGCGAGCTTGAACGAACCCGACGCGCCCTTACCTTTCGTCTGAACCAGAGATCCCGACGCCACGGCGCCTTTCAGATATTTCTTGATGAAAGGGGCGACCTTTTCGGCGTCGACTTTGTAATTTGCGGCGACGAACTTCTTGATGGCCTGAAGAGACGATCCTCCGCGTTCCTTGAGTCCCTTGATGGCGTTGTTTACCATCTCGGATGTCGGAGGATGGGACGGTTTCGCCCTGGGATTTTTCGCTTTTTTCTCTTTCTTCGCGTGGGATTGAGGGGTGGCAGCGGAACCGGTGGTGACCGATGATGCTGTTTGATTTTCGACGTCGGCCATCTTTCACGTTAAAACGTTAAAAGTTAATAATAATTATTGAAAAAACACTTGCTCACACACGTACACTTCGAGCACCTCGTGAACGAGAATTGAACAAAAAAATTTTCTAAGTCTTTATAAAATAGTCGCCACTGCGGACGGAAGACTGAACGCGCACCGCGTCCGCCGTCGAAGAAATTGCAGGCCTCGGAATCGTTGCCCGCGTGATGGCATCGTCCTCTTTCCTCGATCACCATCGCCACCGTGTGATCAAGCTGGCCGAACTCGGTTTCCGAAGTTTCCCTGGAGATAGCGAAGTTCGTCTCGGAACGTCGGTGGGTTTCGAATCAGGTACACGCCCCTCCAACCACCAGCCCTAAATCCGGGTCGTCACGGTTTCGATTCGGGACCGACGGTTTACGTCGGCGGTGCGGGGTAGACGCGTCGATTCCGGGAATCCATATTTCGTTCGCCGAAATATTGGTCCATCTCTTCCCGGAATACCGCGCCACCTTCTCGATTTTACGACATCTTCGCGTCGCCAAACGCTTCCGAAACGGTCGAAGCACAGAAAGGACCTGGTGTTCGAACCGAGGCAATTCCGACAACAGGATGCCGCGAACCGCCTCTCCGACGTTCAGGTCGATCGTTTTCGGCGGAAGTTGAAACGGGACGAGTCGACGACGGGTCCCGTTGCCGTCCGGACCCTTCGGGACGGCCGAAAGTCCGTCGAGAGGATCATCCGAAAGGAGACGGTCTTCATCGTCCGACCGATGCCGCACCTACGAGTTTTCCGATATTTTCTTCGACGGATCTTCAGGTTTTCTTCCTTTCTTCCGTCTTTCTCTCTTCGTAATTTCGTGTCCGACCTGCGTCGTCCGAAGTCGGGGTGAAGATCGAAGAAAAAACGCCAAAAATAACAACTCGTCAGCCACGCACACCGCGTTCGAATGTCTAACGGTCCAACTTGGATTTTCGAAGATCGCCGAATCCGAGGGACGATAAATAATAATAATAATAATAATAATGGTAATAAATAATAATGTTAATAATAATAATAATGATATGATGATTATAACGATAATTATTATAGATAGGTAAATAGAAACACAGGTCTCCTCTCGAAAATCGGAACTTCCTGATATTACTTACATATTTCGGTCGATCCAAATGTGGGAATCTCGTCGTCGTCGGAGCAAGCAGCGCGGTAGGTGGGGTGAAATTCTGGATTTTCCACCGCCGCCGGCGGTCGAAAAATGTGCGACGCGGGAGATCGCCAGTCCGTCTAGTAGTCTCTCTTGTCGTTAGAGCGTGACGTGGTGGTTGTTGTGGGATTTCCCGTTAGTTCGGTCCGACGTCGGTCGTCAGAGGGTAAGTGCATACGGAAACGAAACGCATCGCGTTTTGATGTTCATATTCGTGCATCGGAATGTTAAAAGCAATATATTTTACACCAACGATCACACCTAAACACCACGGCAACGGCCATACCACGTTGAAAAGCACCGGTTCTCGTCCGATCACCAGTCTCGTCCGAGCAATCGAAGCGAGCACACGCGAGTCAGAGAGCTATTGTTTTTTGCGAACCGAGTGATATATTATATAATCTTAAACCAAAAGTGAAGTGAAGTGAAGTGTTACTTTCCAGTGTTACAGTGCCAAAAGTAAGGAACTTAAAGGTGGCCCGCAGAAGGCCTTGTGACGGCACGGACAGTGAAGAAGACAGAAAGATGAAAAAGAGACCACCACCTAAGAATTCGATAACCACGACAGAACCTATGGAAACGACGGGACCATCGGGAAACAGGTTCGCTGCCCTGTCGGACCACGAGGATACCGACATCCAAGAGGAAGACGCTATAGGGGACGAAGAGGAAGAGGCAAACCCAACAGAAGAAAGTGACGAAAAACCGCCACCAATAGTCCTACATGGAAAGTATGAACATAAAAAGCTTCTGGACCTAAGCGCACAGAGCACAGAAAAAGGGGTGAGTCTGAAATTTACACGCGAGAATACAATCATATACGCCAAAACCATCAAAGACTTTAACGCTCTAAAAGAGAACTTAAAAAAGAGCAGTAAGGCCGAATGGCACACGTACGCAACGAAAAAAGAAAAAACACACGGGTTTGTCGCGTACGGGTTAGATAATAACCCCACACCGGAAGACATAAAAAGGGACCTCGAGGATAAGGGAATCAACTGTAAAAACGCTTATCGCATGAAAAACACAAACACCCCCCTTTATGTAATAATTACCGACAACAAGACAACACTAAGAGATCTGGAAACAAATGCCAGAACGATAGAATACGTAGTCGTCCGGTGGAAGAAACTAATCAATAGAAGAGCGATCGTGCAATGCCACAACTGCCAAACCTGGGGTCACGCAGCATCAAACTGCTTCGCGGCCACCCGGTGCCTGAAGTGCGCTAAAAATCACAGAACAAGCGAATGCACCCTAAAAAGGGAAAGCGAGGACGACCAAAAAATGATCCGCTGTAGTAACTGCGGTCAAGGACACCTAGCAAATAGTCCACAATGCGAGGTCTACGTCGCGCGAAAAAACTTCCTGGAAAAAGCCAAGTCGACCATAACCGAAAAAATACCAAAACAAAGTTACGTGCCAGCGCCGATACCAGTAAAAAACCCATGGACAACGAATAGAAACACCAACGAGCCGAGCCGCAATCCCGCCGCCGCCCACATGAATGCCACCAGGGCACGCCTCGCCGAAGAGGTAGCGGCCCAATCCACCGCCACGACAGCGGCAATAAACAAGGAATCGATGAACGACTTCAACGTATTTGTACAAATTTTGGATGAATTGAAAAAACTAAAAGAAAAGGTCGACTTCGGCAAGATATTACGCAACTTGAAAAAACTAAACGAGAAAACAACTAAAGAAAGTACCACGAGCGAGATAATAATTAATTTAATGTCGTTAGATCTGCCGGCCTTGACCGAGTAAGCGCACAGAATAAGATAAAAATCACAACGTGGAACGCTAACGGATTAACAAATAAAACGCACGAATTGACAACATTCCTCCAAACACACAAACCCCATGTGTTAGTAGTCACCGAAACCAAACTAATAGCGACGGACAAAATAAAATTCCCGAACTACACAATCACCCGGAAAGATCGAGGCAACGCACGAACGAGAGGAGGCGGCGTACTCATCGCAGTCAGGAAAGGAATTCCGTACAGCACAAAGAACGCCCCGTTAACCAGCGTAGAAACGGCTGCGATACAAATAGCCGGTACGGGCCTCACTATCGTCGGCGCCTACAACCCGCCCCATAACTATTTCAAAATAAGCGAGCTGGAAAAAATCATGGGAATAGCAACAACAACAATTGTCGCCGGTGACTTGAACGCAAAACACAAGGAATGGAACTGTGCCACGAATGAAACCAACGGCGCAGTACTCAAGAAATTCGCTGACACACGAGCAATAACGATAAATCACCCCCTGGAGCCGACGCATATCCCATACAATGGCACAAGCCCCACCACCATAGACATCTATCTAATGAAAAACATCACAAATTATTCCAGGGCCAAGGCGATCAATGAACTTAACTCAGACCATCTCCCAGTCACAATAGAAGTCCAGCACAACAGCCAAGAGGAGCCAACAAGAACATTCAGAAGCTTCGAAAATACTGACTGGAAAAAATTCAGGCAGGAAATGAACCGAAAGACCAAAATCACCAGCAACATAAGAACCATCGAACAGCTTGAGGCGGAAGTAGCCGAATTTACCAAGATCCTCGCAGAAACGATTAAATCACATACCAAAGTAATCAAAATCACCGAGCGCGACGGCATACCCGACGAAACAAAGAGCCTGATCACGGACAGAAACAAAATCCGGAAGCTATACCAAAGGACAGGGGATGGAGACTGCAAAAAGAAGCTCATCGAACTTAATGAAAAGATAACCAGGAGCCTGATAACGCAGAAAAACAACGCATGGAAGGCAAAACTCAGGGAAGCAAATCCGCAGGACAATACGTTATGGAAGATCGCCAAAACATTAAAGAAAAACCGGACAGAAATACCACCCCTACTAACAGAAAACGGCAGCCAAGCCATAACGGAAAGGGAAAAAGCGGAAGCCCTCGTGGAATACTTCCAAAGCGTCCACCTACCCAAAATAACAAACACCCCTGAGCAAGAACAAATCGATGAAGAGGCCCGGACGCTCTTAGGAAAAACACTCGTCCAGAGCAAAGAATACTGGGAGGGGATGCGCACGAACCCCCACGAAATCTTCAAAACACTAAAAAATCTCAAGAAGAACAAGGCGCCCGGAGAAGACGATGTACGTAACATAGCCCTGAGAAACCTTCCAAAGAAATCGGTAGTACAACTGTGCTACATCACCAACGCCATCATTAAATTAAACCACTACCCGAAGGCTTTCAAGGAGGCACTCGTGGTTCCCATACCAAAGCCTGGAAAGAGCAAAGGAACAACCGCCAGCTACCGACCAATCAGTCTCCTCAGCGCCACGTCCAAAATCGTGGAGAAGGTGTTAATGAGGAGGCTGAACAGGATCGCAAAACAACATGATATGGAAAAGACCACCCAAGCAGGATTTAGAAAGAACCACAACACGACAATCCAACTGGTACGAGTAATAAATGACATAACATCAGAATTCAACAAGAGCAAGACCACGGCGATGACACTCATAGACCTCGAAAAAGCCTTCGATTCGATGTGGATCAACGGCCTCATTAAGAAAATGAACGACGGCGGCATAGACCCGAACTTTACAAGACTAATTCACAGCTACCTCTCAAAAAGAACAATAAAAGTAAAGGTCAACAGCACAATATCAACACCTAGAACGATCGACAGCGGCGTACCCCAGGGATCAGTCCTAGGGCCCATTCTTTTTAATCTGTACACGCACGACATCCCAGATTTCCAAAAAACAAAAACAGCCCTGTATGCAGACGACATGGCCACCTACGCGCACTCGTACTACGCGCAGGCGGCCCTGACACAGAACCAAATACACGTGAGAATGCTGGAGAAGTACTACACGAGATGGAAGCTGAAGATAAACGAATCAAAAACCGAAAACATCATCTTCGCAAGGAAGAGGACAAACATCAAACTAATAACGAAACTCAAAGTAGGCGACCATACGATACCACCGAAAGACACCGTAAAGTATTTGGGCCTCCAGCTGGATGCCCGCCTGAACCTAAAGAGGCATATCAAGACGGCCACAACCAAGGGCAACGCGGCAATCCGCATCCTGTACCCGCTGCTGAACAGGAACAGTGGAATGTCGCAAGAAAACAAAACACTGCTGTACAAACAAGTAATAAGACCAATAATAACGTATGGGGCCCCAATACTGAGTCACATTTCGAACTACGCGATGCAGCCCCTGGAGGTTCTGCAGAACAAATGCATGAGGCTCGCCACCGGCGCGCCAAGATACACTAGAATTACAGACCTGAGGGAGAGGACCGGCCTGCCATCCATCCGCGAGCACATAACGGCCACAGCAGAAAGATTTTTTAGGAGAAACCGCAACCACCCGCTGATCGCCAGCACGATGCAACTAAGCAAGCAAACACATAAACTACTGCACCACGACATAGACATGACATCCGACAAGCCCAAACACGGGCACAAAAGAAAATGAAGTTACTTCACAACTGTATATACTGTACATATCTTAGAATAGGTCAGAGTAGGTTACTATAAGCTAGGCTAGCGTAGGGCACAACTAAGCAGCAGGGTACCAACCTGCATTTATCTGTAAATATGTATAGCTAGTTGTAATTGTATATATCCTAGTCATTAGTTAGCTTTAAGTCAGAGGACCAAGTTGCGGGGTTTCGCTTTTTTCCCCGATAAGATAATAGATGCACAAAGCAGAAGAAATTGGGATAAATTCCTCATCGCACACATAAAATTGTTAATGACCATACTGGTCAGAAAACTGAATATACTTAGGGCTCGAATAGGAACCTAGCTTGTAACATGTATATACTCTGTAACTCACCAATCAAATCGTAATAAAGCTCTTTTCAATTTCAATTTCAATTTCGTCCGATCACCGAAGTTAAGCAACGTCGGGCGCGGTCAGTACTTGGATGGGTGACCGCTTGGGAACACCGCGTGCCGTTGCCCCCCAACACTTTTTGTTTTTTTTTGAAATCCATAGCAACCACCGAACCGATTTGTTTTTCGTGCAGGTATTCGGAAACATGCACAGACCCGTATAATGTAGATTCATAGCTTTAAGTACTAGATAATTAAGAAAACAATTTTTTTTGTCGATTAATTGTAAACAATTGCAGAATAAAAACTCGTCAAACGGTAAAGGTTGTCGTTCGATCACCGAAGGTAAGCCACGCGGGCAGCGGTCAGCACTTGGACGGGTGACCGGTTCATTATATTCCTTCCGTGAGTTTAACAAAGATAACATATGCAAATGTCGTAAGTGCGACGAGGAAGACGGCGATCTTTTAATGTAAAAAAAATATATATTAGGTTACGCGTACATGCCACTTTGACTGCTGCTTTATTTTTTTGGTTTTTAAATAATTAGAGATCTGAATTCAACATATCAGTTCTATGTTATAATGGACAGACAATGTTGTATTCTTGGCCCCTAACACGTTAAGACCAACATAAAAACTAGAATAACTTACCATTCGTTAAACGTTAAACAATTTCGAACCACGTTTTTTTGAGCTCGAACAAACTCATAACACAACACTCATTTATTAGTCACTGGACCATTGTAAAACGAGAAGAGAGAAAAACCATGCGAAACTATTTTTAAAACGAAGAGAATAAAGGTTTTAAATGGTAGGGCTGTATGACAGACTTGTCAATTATCGTGGGGGGTACGGCTGAGATTTATGACGAAATCGAGCGGCGCCGGCGGTCGGTCACTTTCACGAAAGAGGTCTAAACACGGGTCGTTTACGATACCCTCTGGTTACTAGAAAAGTTCTAGACAGATGTTTGTCGGCTTTTCGAGGTATTTATTTGTGAGTCCAAAGACTCAATGGAGTAATATCGGACTGAAATTCCAAGATTTTGCTGTGTAATCCAAAAAACTATGTTCCTCGTAACATTTAACGATGTGTTAATTCAACTATTATTTTAATTTTTCGTATACGTATTTATACTAAAAAGTACAGCGCTTCCAACAGTGAATTGTGAATTGAAAATGTTTCAAAGAAAGATCGATAGTTTTGAAAAAAATTACATATTAATAAATTTAGATAGATTTAGAAGTATACATTGCACTTACTTTTCAAAATTATTGTACTTCTGATTTGGTTGAAATAACATAATATGTAGCAGTCATAGTCTTGTGTACATTGCAGTCGCGGCTGGTGTTGGGTAAAACCTTTATTTTTTAGGGGGTCATTACCCAAATGACCTCATGGACCAGCCGTTCCTGTTAGGTTTTATATATCAAATTGATTCGTCTGTCTTTTTCATCATGCCTTCGAAAAGCGAGCTCCTGTTTCGCCAAAGTAACTGTGACGTCAATTAAATACGATAATAAAATTCGGTTTTTCCGAACTTATTGTGAGTGAGAGCAGTGAGAGCATCTTCTTTTCGTATCCCACCTCCACCCGGCGGCAGTAGTGCAGTGCTTATCAACATAATTACCGGCGTCTCGCCTCCACATTTTGACTTTTTTGTGTTTTATGTGTTCTCTAAGTCCAAAATTTTTAAATTTTTAAAAAGAGATTGCGGTACTATTCCTGTTGCTGAAATTATAATAATATATTTATTAATTTTTGTATTATATGTCTGTGTTATATTGTGTGAATTTGGAACAGCTATATCTAAAAGATATGCTTGCTTTTGTTGTTTATTTAAAATAATAATGTCTGGTCTGTTATGCTGAATGTGAATGTCAGTTAAAACTGTGCGATCAAAATATAATTTGTAATTGTCATTTTCTAAACAACTTTCTGGTTTATAAATGTAATGTGGTTGTGTATCCTTTAATAAATTGAATTTAACTGCTAAATTCATGTGTATAATTTTTGCGAATATATCATGACGTTTTTTATATTCGCTGTGAGCCAAAACGGTGCAAGATCTTGTATTGCAAATATAAAACCCTCAGCTCTTTAAAATATCTCCCATGTAAAGACTTTTGTTTTATATTTGCTATAGTGTCATATCACGAGCTCTATTGAGAAAATAATTTTTTAGTGAAGCAATTTGATTGTGTTGTAGAATTTCTAGATTTGAAAAACCCCTACCACCATTTTCGCGTGGTAAATTAAATCTTTCAACAGCAGATTTGGGGTGATGTTTACAAAATTTTGTAAAGAGAACTCTAGTTTGAATATTTATATTCTTTAAATTAGTTTTGGACCATTTTATAACACCAAAAGAATAGATTTAATTTGATTTGATTGATTAATACCTAAATATTTATAAAATTCTCCTTTATTTAAATTTTTAATGATTTCTCCTTCTTTAGTTATATATTCTAAATTTTCGTAATGACCACGACATATTGATTGATTTTCAGTTATTGTTAAGTTTTATGTCATCCATATAAAGAAGGTGATTTAATTTAATATTAATTTTATAAATTTTAAGAATTTTAATTAACCATGAATGTGGTACTGAATCATAGGCTTTTTTGTAGTCTATGAATTGTTGTTGCATTATTTTCCAAACGTTTGAGACTTAAAATATTCGTCAAATGTTCTTCTTTTTTTAAATCAGAATACCCCTGACAAATCCGAACATTTTGTTTTGCGGTAGATAAAAGTAAACATGGGCCAAGACAGAATATTAATATTCGGTGTGGAATTTTCCTGCGTTCTTGTTCATTTCTATCGAAGTGCTCACGAAAAGTTGTGAATATCAACACTTTGTAATTGTCGTAGTGAAAAATAAAAAAGATAGCTATGGGGCACAACTTATTTCGCACTTCATTAGAAAAGTAACAGTATTAAAATAAAAAAAATATTTTTCTAAATTTCGAACGTTAGGTCTATCCTGACCAGCCGCCAATTAGTGGTATTATTTTATTTTTTGCTGTTTTCCACAATAGTTATTTTTATATTAAATCATTGATTCAAAAAATTGAAATTAAAAATTCAAATTTTTGAAGGAACTCTGAAGTTTCAATGCAGTGACCATGTTGCTAGGTAACTAATAAAAAACAGTGCGTGAAATGAAAAACAGAAATAGTCGTATGCGTTTTGTATGGTTTCTATGGTTTCGATCTTACTAACAATGCAATGAAAATGACCCACTTCAGGCACAGATAACTATGCGTGAATTTCAATTTTTTGAATCAATTATATAAAAACAAAATTGATTTGGCGGCCGCTACACAAAAGTGGTGGGAGGCGAGAACCTGTTTCCGCCGGTCAATTTTAAAATTAATAAATTTTCCCTGGATACGTATTCGACTTATCCGGTACGAGTTATTTTTAAATTAACTTAATGGCCCGTTGCTCTTGTTCTTTTTACATTGAATATGCGATGTTTTGGCATCGTTAGCAATAGTACAATACTCACGCATTTTTAATCTAAAATTAACAAAACTTGAATGGATCGGGATTATCACACTTCTGAATTGAAGTTTTCATTCGTTTAAAATATAATTGATAGTAATACGTAATGCGGATTGCCTAAACGTTGCTTCCATCACGTCAACATCACACATTCACGTTCGCCCGTAGAAATGGCGTGATGCACACGAAATCGATCCAAAAAGGCTCATAATATTTGTGTCACGCGAATCTACGTCGAAAACTAGAAAAAAAAAAAATTCAATTCGAATTTCAATAATCGAAACGATGCGTCGTCGATACTAAACGTAGGTAGTAACTAAAGTGTGATCGGGTGCGATAAAAGTGTCCGTCAATAATCATCATCCGACAATCATTTAATAGACGAACGCTAATTTTTGGCACTCACTCGGACGACAGAACCAGTCCAGACGGAAACCGGGGCGCGGGGTGGGTGGGTGGTTGTATGTCCGTGAATCTGTCCGGCGCGCGTCAACATTTCAGTTATCGTCGCGAGAGTTAAAACGAAAGGTGGTTAGTGTGAAAGTGACGTTTTTTCGTGGAGACACGTTACGAAGGGTGAGTACCTAATATAATATAAAACCAACCGAAAACCCACAATAGTGCCCCGGTTTATTATCGTGAATAGGTGTTTGGTAAATATTTTCTGTATTCCAACTAGCAAGTCTTTTATCAAAAAACTCCGGCAACATGGCTATTGTGGTATTGTTGATACCACCTAACTGAAGAACTTAGTTAATAACTAAGTCGACGATTTTATCGGGAAATTGAACGGAGAAACAAAAATAGCTCTTAGCGACAGTTGCCTGAAGTCGCAAATAACGGCGATTGACGAAATCACGTTTTTTTTATTTTAATTCCAATGAACAATACACAGGGTCACAATTATCTGTTATGTATTCTATAATGTTTTGCAAAGTAAATAATGTGAGTTGTCATGCGTAATATTAATTAGCTAAGTAATTTTTGCAAGTATTTTATGTCAGATATGCAATGTATAATAACGTAATGTTGCAAAGTATTTTAATTTTTATGCTAGGTAGAGATAATAACTCGACAATAACTCTTCTCTAATGAAAAAAAAAATAGAAAATGATTTAGGAACATAAAAAATCTCATTAAAACAGGAACAATTGAAATTAAAATAAACATAACATTCTGTACTAAAGTACAGTTTTGTTCACTCCTTTTTTCAAAGTCTTCTGTCCTCTCATTTGCACATACTGCTATTCCAAAACAGTGAAATTGTCTGTTTCAGGGAATCCTTAACGTTCCTTGCTAATGTCAACAACGTTTTCGATGAAACAAAGAGTCGGAAAAATGTCGGCTCATTGTATTCAATAACATACGCGACTACAAAACCATCTGTATCATTTGTAGGAATCGCGGTTTTTTCGATGAGAATTCGTTCTAATTTTTTCTTTCTTAAAAAAGCTAAGTAATTTTAATTTCACTAAAGATGAACATTTAGGCTATATGCTGGGTAATGCAAATCCATCAACCATCAACTAGGTTGTTCAGCAGATGTACGATTGTTTATTTGATTTCTTCTTCCGAAGAGTTGTATTCTGGCAAAATAGAAATTTATTCATAACATAACCTCAATCAACTAAATTATTTCGAATACAATAACCACATAACTACAAGTTGGATAGGCATGGGTGCAAAATACCGATAATGCATGAAACCTAATAATAATAATAATGACATAATAAAAGTTAATTAAAAATCGCTGTTTCACGTCTTTTTCTTTTTTGTTCGAGAGTTTTTGTGGTTCTGAAAAGAACCGTTTATAAATGTGTCGAAAACGAAAAACATCTATTTCGAACTGGTGTACTTGGTGACGGCTTTGGTACCTTCGGAGACGGCGTGCTTGGCCAACTCACCGGGCAACAACAGACGCACGGCAGTTTGAATTTCTCTGCTGGTGATCGTCGAACGTTTGTTGTAGTGTGCCAGACGGGAAGCTTCAGCGGCGATACGTTCGAAGATGTCGTTCACGAAACTGTTCATTATGCTCATAGCCTTACTAGAGATACCGGTGTCGGGATGGACTTGTTTCAACACCTTGTAGATGTAGATGGCATAGCTCTCCTTCCTCCTGCGCTTCTTTTTTTTGTCGCTCTTGGAAATGTTCTTCTGAGCTTTCCCGGCCTTCTTGGCTGCCTTACCACTTGTCTTCGGCGGCATTTTTCAATTCAATTCGATTCAACAAACTCGCGAACTGCTCTGACTCGTGTGCGTGCGTTAACTTTGCACCACCACCTTTCTGATAGGTAGTGTGTTCACCAGAACCCCACCTGAAAACGGGCTCCCACCAATCGTCACGTCCTATTCTCCTATCACGGAGGCTATAAATTCGAAGCACAGCTACCAGCTTTTACAATCGACGAGTCCCGTCCGTCAGTTTTATTACTTCTCGTGGTGTCTAACGAACGAACTTAAAATGTCAGGTCGCGGTAAAGGAGGTAAAGTGAAGGGAAAAGCGAAATCCCGTTCGAGCCGTGCCGGTCTCCAGTTTCCGGTGGGTAGGATACATCGTCTTCTCAGAAAAGGAAATTACGCGGAACGCGTCGGTGCAGGAGCTCCCGTCTATTTGGCCGCCGTCATGGAGTACTTAGCCGCCGAAGTTCTAGAATTGGCAGGAAACGCTGCCCGTGACAACAAGAAGACACGTATTATACCGCGTCATCTGCAGCTGGCCATCAGAAACGACGAGGAATTGAACAAACTCCTGTCCGGAGTTACGATCGCCCAAGGCGGTGTCTTACCCAACATTCAGGCCGTACTTTTACCCAAAAAAACCGAGAAGAAACCTTAAACGAACGATCGATCCATCTCCGTGGCGAAAACTCAAAATATCGGCCCTTCTCAGGGCCACTATAGCTTTTTTTTTTCGTAAAATGACCGATGCATCTTTTCTTTTTGTATTATTATCATTTACGACTGCAATGCCAAAAGGAAAGCAAGGGGTGTTTACGATCTTGGTACATTTATCAGGTAGTCAGTTAGTAATAATTGTCCGTTGTTTCTCGAAAGAACATCATGTTTCTTTTTTTTCCTCTTATTTTTATTTTGTGGTTCTGAAAAGAACCGATTTTGTATTTCGTATTTTATTCTGGTTTTCTCGAACGGTGAAGAGCGCCAGGAAATTAACCTCCGAAACCGTAGAGGGTGCGTCCTTGACGTTTCAAAGCGTAGACGACGTCCATCGCTGTCACGGTTTTACGTTTGGCGTGTTCCGTGTAGGTGACGGCATCTCGGATGACATTTTCCAAGAACACTTTCAGGACTCCGCGAGTTTCTTCGTAGATCAAACCGGAAATACGTTTCACGCCGCCACGACGAGCCAATCTTCTGATAGCGGGTTTCGTGATGCCCTGGATGTTGTCACGCAGGACTTTGCGATGACGCTTCGCTCCTCCTTTTCCCAATCCTTTGCCTCCTTTACCGCGACCGGTCATCTTTTCAGATTATTTCAACTGACACAAAATACCTGCACACCTCGTCCCTAGGAAGTCAACTACCGCAAAATTTCAACTAACGGAGCCTTATATAGATTCAACGGTTCACCATCGACCAATCGACGAAGTCAGCCGTTGACTTTGTTCACGTATAAAAGTACAATTTAATATGGCGGAATTTTTAGTACCCGTTTACCTTTCGACGCGTGCACGTCTAACGATCGTCAGAGTCGATTTTAATAATTGTCAGTTTTGTTTTTCATTCGTTTCATTCGAAATGGCCAGGACCAAGCAGACCGCACGCAAGTCCACCGGAGGAAAAGCCCCCAGGAAACAACTGGCTACCAAAGCGGCCAGGAAAAGCGCTCCCGCCACTGGCGGCGTCAAGAAGCCCCACCGTTACAGACCTGGTACCGTGGCTCTGCGTGAGATCCGTCGTTACCAGAAAAGTACCGAGTTGCTCATCCGCAAGCTTCCCTTTCAACGTTTGGTGAGGGAGATCGCTCAGGATTTCAAAACCGATTTGCGCTTCCAAAGCTCCGCCGTGATGGCCCTCCAGGAAGCGAGCGAAGCTTACTTGGTCGGTCTGTTCGAGGACACGAATTTGTGCGCCATCCACGCCAAACGTGTAACCATCATGCCAAAGGACATCCAACTTGCCAGACGTATTCGGGGTGAACGCGCTTAAATTTTTCCACATCGTGTTTCGGAAGAACAACACGAAACACGAATTTTATAACAAAAAAATCGGTTCTTTTCAGAACCTCAAACTTTACAGGCAAAAAAAAAAATATATCGCCCTTCAACCGGAAATGAATAAAATAAAAATGTCAATAATCGGTCGGTCCTCTCGATTCGGGTTGGGTTGCGGTCGTTCGTAAAATTTTATTGCATCCTGTCATCACCTACCTGCCAGCTGATGCTATCTATTTTATTTGGTTTCGCCGTAAGGATAGTTTTATTTCTTTTTTTCGTCGTAGATTATCGTGTGGCCCTGAAAAGGGCCATTTGTGCGTGCCCCGTTGCCGGTAGTACGATGATGACGTCGGAACGAGGCACAGCCGAACGAACATGAGTCGAGTATCCATCCACGTTTCTCACTTTTTCCTCTTCGGCGAAGCGGCCTTTTTCACCTTGACAGGAATGGCTTTGGCTGTCTTGGGTTTGGGTGCTTTGGGTTTTTTAGTCGGACCAGCCTTGTTAGATTTCTTCGCTTTGGAAGGCGATCGGGGTTTCGGGGCGGCTCTAGTTTTCTTTTCTGCCGAGGAGGCGGCCGATTTCTTGGCTTTCGCTGCGGCGGCGGAGGCAGCGACGGCGCTCTTCTTTTCGGCAGCAGTCTTCTTCGCTTTGGGGGAGGCTTGTTTTTTGGCTGTCTTCGAGGAAGCCTTGTCGGAAGTCGTCGCGACGGCGGTACGTTTGGCGGATGATTTTTTCGTCTTGGATGCGGCGGACGAAGCGGGTTTCCTCTTGTCGGAGGCGGAGGCGACTTTGGCACCACCGGAGGTGGACGAGGCGAGCTTGAACGAACCCGACGCGCCCTTACCTTTCGTCTGAACCAGAGATCCCGACGCCACGGCGCCTTTCAGATATTTCTTGATGAAAGGGGCGACCTTTTCGGCGTCGACTTTGTAATTTGCGGCGACGAACTTCTTGATGGCCTGAAGAGACGATCCTCCGCGTTCCTTGAGTCCCTTGATGGCGTTGTTTACCATCTCGGATGTCGGAGGATGGGACGGTTTCGCCCTGGGATTTTTCGCTTTTTTCTCTTTCTTCGCGTGGGATTGAGGGGTGGCAGCGGAACCGGTGGTGACCGATGATGCTGTTTGATTTTCGACGTCGGCCATCTTTCACGTTAAAACGTTAAAAGTTAATAATAATTATTGAAAAAACACTTGCTCACACACGTACACTTCGAGCACCTCGTGAACGAGAATTGAACAAAAAAATTTTCTAAGTCTTTATAAAATAGTCGCCACTGCGGACGGAAGACTGAACGCGCACCGCGTCCGCCGTCGAAGAAATTGCAGGCCTCGGAATCGTTGCCCGCGTGATGGCATCGTCCTCTTTCCTCGATCACCATCGCCACCGTGTGATCAAGCTGGCCGAACTCGGTTTCCGAAGTTTCCCTGGAGATAGCGAAGTTCGTCTCGGAACGTCGGTGGGTTTCGAATCAGGTACACGCCCCTCCAACCACCAGCCCTAAATCCGGGTCGTCACGGTTTCGATTCGGGACCGACGGTTTACGTCGGCGGTGCGGGGTAGACGCGTCGATTCCGGGAATCCATATTTCGTTCGCCGAAATATTGGTCCATCTCTTCCCGGAATACCGCGCCACCTTCTCGATTTTACGACATCTTCGCGTCGCCAAACGCTTCCGAAACGGTCGAAGCACAGAAAGGACCTGGTGTTCGAACCGAGGCAATTCCGACAACAGGATGCCGCGAACCGCCTCTCCGACGTTCAGGTCGATCGTTTTCGGCGGAAGTTGAAACGGGACGAGTCGACGACGGGTCCCGTTGCCGTCCGGACCCTTCGGGACGGCCGAAAGTCCGTCGAGAGGATCATCCGAAAGGAGACGGTCTTCATCGTCCGACCGATGCCGCACCTACGAGTTTTCCGATATTTTCTTCGACGGATCTTCAGGTTTTCTTCCTTTCTTCCGTCTTTCTCTCTTCGTAATTTCGTGTCCGACCTGCGTCGTCCGAAGTCGGGGTGAAGATCGAAGAAAAAACGCCAAAAATAACAACTCGTCAGCCACGCACACCGCGTTCGAATGTCTAACGGTCCAACTTGGATTTTCGAAGATCGCCGAATCCGAGGGACGATAAATAATAATAATAATAATAATAATGGTAATAAATAATAATGTTAATAATAATAATAATGATATGATGATTATAACGATAATTATTATAGATAGGTAAATAGAAACACAGGTCTCCTCTCGAAAATCGGAACTTCCTGATATTACTTACATATTTCGGTCGATCCAAATGTGGGAATCTCGTCGTCGTCGGAGCAAGCAGCGCGGTAGGTGGGGTGAAATTCTGGATTTTCCACCGCCGCCGGCGGTCGAAAAATGTGCGACGCGGGAGATCGCCAGTCCGTCTAGTAGTCTCTCTTGTCGTTAGAGCGTGACGTGGTGGTTGTTGTGGGATTTCCCGTTAGTTCGGTCCGACGTCGGTCGTCAGAGGGTAAGTGCATACGGAAACGAAACGCATCGCGTTTTGATGTTCATATTCGTGCATCGGAATGTTAAAAGCAATATATTTTACACCAACGATCACACCTAAACACCACGGCAACGGCCATACCACGTTGAAAAGCACCGGTTCTCGTCCATTCTTGTCTGAGCGGTCGACCCGAGCGGACGCACCGGTTACCTGCTCCGTCTAGACAAGTGCACAGAGAAAAGTTAACAGTTAGTTAATAGTGTGGTGTTACGATTAAATCCAAACAATTAATAATTAAAAATAGTGAGAGTGAAAAACTGTCCGTTACTAAAACGCCTGAAGCCCGAGGCGGCATGTCCGGGACGCGAGGCACGTATTTTAATTAACAAACTGAGAAACGAACTCGAATCGGGTAACATTCAATGTGCCGCGAAAGACAAACGATCGAGACAAATAAGTACCAGTGAAAGTGAACACGAAAGTGAAAACGAACAAGACAGTGAAAGTGAAAGTGAGAAAATTACAGCGGAAACAATGGAGACTGATGCAACAATTGGCGACGACGGCACCGGCTGGGAAGGGCCCGTCAAAGGTAATAAGCGACTACCTGACCCAAACAAAGACTTTCCCCCGTTGAAAATCAGAAACACCTTTGAGCCCCTGAACCGTGTCTCCGAGACAATACAATCCGCAGCGGCGGGAACTAGCAGCAGGCCAATGGAGACCAGCAGCAAGCGCACTGACGCCGCAAACACTAATAAGGAAAGACCACCGCCACCAGTAATTATACACGGATTTGTCGAGAATTTTAACGACCTAGAACAAATGCTCCGCCGACACATTGGGAAAAAGTATAATATTAAGTTTACCAGGAAAAACACCACCATATACACACAAAATAAGGCGGACTGGATCAAAATTAAAAGTGTTTTATCGCAAACGGGAACAAGCTACCACTCGTTTACACACAAAGATGAGAAAACGCACGCATTTGTGCTACAAGGGCTGGGCCAAAACCCGTCAGTAGAGGAAGTACAAGATGCCCTCAAAGAAGAGCACGAAATTGACACAATTAAATTGTACAAAATGAAGGGAACAAATCGCCCAAAATACCTAGTTATAACCGACAAATCGATCACACAAAATCAACTCGAAACGCAAGCAAAGACATTACTCAACACCCGCATCGAGTGGACGAGACATACCAATAACAAATTCATAACCCAATGCCATCGATGCCAACGCTGGGGCCACGCGACCAGCAACTGCAACTCAAATCCGAGATGTCTGAAGTGCGCCCAGGAGCACTTCACATACGAACATATAGGACCCATACCAAAGGAGGAGTTGAAGTGTGCAAATTGTAAGGAGAACCATGCCGCGAACGACACGAGCTGCAACGTCTATAAAAGCAGAATGGAGCATCTCGGCAACGAGGTAGGAAAAAATAACAGTAAAGCATTTGTTCCAGCACCGGCGCCCACCACGAACCCGTGGAACAAAGAGACGAGCAACGCGCAAATCAATGCAAACAAAAAAAAACACAGAAACGGGGCCAACACCCCAACAAAACAGAGAAAAATTGTCCGAGGCACAAACCCCAGACACCGCGAGCGCCACCAGCCTATTCGCGGAATTAAGACGTTTAAATAATCAAATCAACATTAAGGAAGTGCTAAGAGCGATTCGCGACCTCAACAACCTTCTAGCAAAAGCAAATACTAAAGATCAAAAATTCAACGTAATTTTGGAATTTTCGCTAAATGTTAACGAGTACGATTTCTAAATTCAATCTTACAATCGTGACGTGGAACTCAAACGGAGTCGGCAACAAACTGGGCTCGCTGACCGACTTCTTGGAAACTCACAAGGTCGACATCATGGCGATCAGCGAGACCAAGCTAACCCCAACAAATAAGGTAAGACTTAGAAATTACGTAATACACAGGGAGGACAGACCGAACGCCGTAAATGCCGGTGGAGTAGCACTGCTAGTCCATAAAAATGTACCACACCAAAAAGTTAACATTCCGCCCGGTAACGCGCTTGAAATTGTGGGTATTAAATTAATAAGCGGAGTCCACGTATACGCCGCATACAATAGGCCCTCCAACAGGTTCACACGGGATGACTTAGATGAAATATTTAACACGGCGGACAAGGTGATCGTTGCGGGCGATTTCAACTCCAAGCACCCTGCCTGGAATTGTAATCGCACGAACCCCAACGGCACCCTGCTCCGAAATTATGCGGAAGACGCAGACATCATAATTAATTATCCAGATGAGCACACGCACCATCCCGCGAACTTAATGACCCCGACGACAATCGATTTAATATTATCAAACAACATCGATAACTTACAAAAGCCGCTCTCGCTACCTGAGTTGGACTCAGACCATAATCCTGTAAAAACGGTACTCTCAGGCCAACAAAAGGAGGTGCGACAGCAGACAAAAATCAGCTACAAAAAAACCGACTGGAAAATTTTTAGGGAGACACTAAATAGCGCCATACAAATCAATAATTCAATCCCAGACATTACTGCGCTTGAACAAGCAGTAGTTAAATTCACGAAAATAATCCAAAAAGCAATAGAGATAAACACATATAAAGTAACACTCAACAAAAATCAAGAAAGTGAAATTATTACTCCTCAAGTAAAAGAAAAAATTAAAAACAGAAATAAATTAAAGCGTATCTGGCAAAGAACGCAACACCCAGGCATCAAAGAACAAATAAGCAAATTAAATCACAAAATCAGAAATGAAATTAAAACCAACCGCAGTAATGTCTGGGATAAAAAATTAGAGGATGTCGGGAGTAATGATGATACACTATACAAAATAAGTAAGCTACTTAAAAAGAAGAGAGCACCGCTGGGCGTGATCCGGGACGGCAGCCGGGCCGCCATCACGGACGCAGAAAGGGCGGAGCTTCTCTCCTGCCACTATTCTAAAATTCACGACCTCCTACTTGACACTCGACCAATGACAGACGAGCAAAAACTCATCATGGACACCATCAATAAATTCAGCCAAACAAATTTCGCTTGCGACGAAACATATTTTAAAAACTATCAAACCTCCCCTCAGGAAATAAAACAAAAAATTAAATTACTCCCCAATAAAAAGGCTCCTGGCGAAGACGAAATTCCCAACATCATACTCAAAAATCTACCACAGAAAGCAATTGTTCAGATCAATTATATCATTAACGCAATAATCAGGTTACAACATTTCCCCCAAACATGGAAAAATGCAATAGTAATCCCAATCCCCAAAACCACAAAAAACTCTGACCCAGGTAATTTCAGACCTATTAGCCTCCTAAATACCCTCGCTAAACTAACCGAAAAAATAATCCTGGATAGGCTAATTAAACTGGACAAAAAATACAACATGACCAGACCGGAGCAGTTCGGCTTCCGTCCGGGACACGACACGACCCAACAGGTAGCGCGGATCGCAAACGACATCGCCTATAATTATAATAAGGACAAAGTCACCGCCATGACTCTGCTAGACATTCAAAAGGCGTTCGACCGCGTATGGGTGCAAGGTTTGACATACAAACTATTACAAAAAGAGTTACCGGTAAATTTCATAAAATTAATTCAGTCATATCTTAACAACAGAACCCTTCAGGTGAAAGTAGAGTCAACCCTTTCGGATCAAAAGCCAATTAAAGCAGGAGTTCCACAAGGCTCAATTCTTGGCCCAAAATTATTTTCAATTTATATTAACGACATACCTAAATTCACAAAAACAAACCTTGCACTGTACGCGGACGACACCGCGGTATATGCGCACTCGTTCAACGCGGAAGTTGCCAATAAACAAGTACAAATCCAGGTGAACCTGCTGGAGGACTACTTTGATAAATGGCTGATTGGGATTAATTCAGCAAAGACGGAAACAATCCTCTTCAGCAAAAAATTCACGAACAACAAAATTATTACGCCCCTCAAGTTAAAGGAACAGAAAATTCAAACAAAACCATCAGTTAAATATCTAGGAGTACACTTAGACTCGAGACTAACTTTTCACACGCATGTCAACAAGACACTCGAAAAAGCTAGAAAAACATTTAACGCACTCTTCCCATTAATGAATAAAAAAAGCAAGTTGTCAAACCAGAACAAAATCAAAATTTACAAAACAATAATCAGACCAGTTGTCACTTATGCAGCGCCGGTGTGGTGCAATATCTCCAAAACAACACTAATACCACTGCAGCGTTTTCAAAACAAGTGCCTTAGATTTGCCACCGGCTCAGGCAGATACACCAAAACAGTCACACTTCATGACACGGCAAATGTCGAAATGCTAAGAGCACACATTAACAGACTCTCCACCGGCTTTTACCGCAATCGAATAGGACACAACCCCCTGACAAATGATATCACTAATACCCATAAAAAACTAAAAAGAACAAAGCACAAACTACCCTATAGCACACTCGACTTATCTGATTAAATAAAATAAAACAAATAATCGCTACTCAAACATACCAAAAACGCAAACCGGGGGAAGCACTTCGGAACCCGGAGGGGAGTTGAGGGAGTGAACAGAGAGGCTGCTGGCGGCCGCGGGTCTGGGAACAAACTCATGTAAATAGAATAACAATGTAAATAAATAATAAAAACCCAAACAAACATTGTAAATAGTAATCTCAAGGCATGCGAAGAATGTGTAAACACTATTAAAACAGTTGTAAAACCCCGAACAGGGGTAAGGGCATTAAGCATGTAAACTTACCATTGTAAGCCGACCAAGGCAAAGCACACATAATGTATATATTAAACTGAATAAAGAATTGTTAATTGGTAATTGGTTCTCGTCCGATCACCGAAGTTAAGCAACGTCGGGCGCGGTCAGTACTTGGATGGGTGACCGCTTGGGAACACCGCGTGCCGTTGCCCCCCAACACTTTTTGTTTTTTTTTGAAATCCATAGCAACCACCGAACCGATTTGTTTTTCGTGCAGGTATTCGGAAACATGCACAGACCCGTATAATGTAGATTCATAGCTTTAAGTACTAGATAATTAAGAAAACAATTTTTTTTGTCGATTAATTGTAAACAATTGCAGAATAAAAACTCGTCAAACGGTAAAGGTTGTCGTTCGATCACCGAAGGTAAGCCACGCGGGCAGCGGTCAGCACTTGGACGGGTGACCGGTTCATTATATTCCTTCCGTGAGTTTAACAAAGATAACATATGCAAATGTCGTAAGTGCGACGAGGAAGACGGCGATCTTTTAATGTAAAAAAAATATATATTAGGTTACGCGTACATGCCACTTTGACTGCTGCTTTATTTTTTTGGTTTTTAAATAATTAGAGATCTGAATTCAACATATCAGTTCTATGTTATAATGGACAGACAATGTTGTATTCTTGGCCCCTAACACGTTAAGACCAACATAAAAACTAGAATAACTTACCATTCGTTAAACGTTAAACAATTTCGAACCACGTTTTTTTGAGCTCGAACAAACTCATAACACAACACTCATTTATTAGTCACTGGACCATTGTAAAACGAGAAGAGAGAAAAACCATGCGAAACTATTTTTAAAACGAAGAGAATAAAGGTTTTAAATGGTAGGGCTGTATGACAGACTTGTCAATTATCGTGGGGGGTACGGCTGAGATTTATGACGAAATCGAGCGGCGCCGGCGGTCGGTCACTTTCACGAAAGAGGTCTAAACACGGGTCGTTTACGATACCCTCTGGTTACTAGAAAAGTTCTAGACAGATGTTTGTCGGCTTTTCGAGGTATTTATTTGTGAGTCCAAAGACTCAATGGAGTAATATCGGACTGAAATTCCAAGATTTTGCTGTGTAATCCAAAAAACTATGTTCCTCGTAACATTTAACGATGTGTTAATTCAACTATTATTTTAATTTTTCGTATACGTATTTATACTAAAAAGTACAGCGCTTCCAACAGTGAATTGTGAATTGAAAATGTTTCAAAGAAAGATCGATAGTTTTGAAAAAAATTACATATTAATAAATTTAGATAGATTTAGAAGTATACATTGCACTTACTTTTCAAAATTATTGTACTTCTGATTTGGTTGAAATAACATAATATGTAGCAGTCATAGTCTTGTGTACATTGCAGTCGCGGCTGGTGTTGGGTAAAACCTTTATTTTTTAGGGGGTCATTACCCAAATGACCTCATGGACCAGCCGTTCCTGTTAGGTTTTATATATCAAATTGATTCGTCTGTCTTTTTCATCATGCCTTCGAAAAGCGAGCTCCTGTTTCGCCAAAGTAACTGTGACGTCAATTAAATACGATAATAAAATTCGGTTTTTCCGAACTTATTGTGAGTGAGAGCAGTGAGAGCATCTTCTTTTCGTATCCCACCTCCACCCGGCGGCAGTAGTGCAGTGCTTATCAACATAATTACCGGCGTCTCGCCTCCACATTTTGACTTTTTTGTGTTTTATGTGTTCTCTAAGTCCAAAATTTTTAAATTTTTAAAAAGAGATTGCGGTACTATTCCTGTTGCTGAAATTATAATAATATATTTATTAATTTTTGTATTATATGTCTGTGTTATATTGTGTGAATTTGGAACAGCTATATCTAAAAGATATGCTTGCTTTTGTTGTTTATTTAAAATAATAATGTCTGGTCTGTTATGCTGAATGTGAATGTCAGTTAAAACTGTGCGATCAAAATATAATTTGTAATTGTCATTTTCTAAACAACTTTCTGGTTTATAAATGTAATGTGGTTGTGTATCCTTTAATAAATTGAATTTAACTGCTAAATTCATGTGTATAATTTTTGCGAATATATCATGACGTTTTTTATATTCGCTGTGAGCCAAAACGGTGCAAGATCTTGTATTGCAAATATAAAACCCTCAGCTCTTTAAAATATCTCCCATGTAAAGACTTTTGTTTTATATTTGCTATAGTGTCATATCACGAGCTCTATTGAGAAAATAATTTTTTAGTGAAGCAATTTGATTGTGTTGTAGAATTTCTAGATTTGAAAAACCCCTACCACCATTTTCGCGTGGTAAATTAAATCTTTCAACAGCAGATTTGGGGTGATGTTTACAAAATTTTGTAAAGAGAACTCTAGTTTGAATATTTATATTCTTTAAATTAGTTTTGGACCATTTTATAACACCAAAAGAATAGATTTAATTTGATTTGATTGATTAATACCTAAATATTTATAAAATTCTCCTTTATTTAAATTTTTAATGATTTCTCCTTCTTTAGTTATATATTCTAAATTTTCGTAATGACCACGACATATTGATTGATTTTCAGTTATTGTTAAGTTTTATGTCATCCATATAAAGAAGGTGATTTAATTTAATATTAATTTTATAAATTTTAAGAATTTTAATTAACCATGAATGTGGTACTGAATCATAGGCTTTTTTGTAGTCTATGAATTGTTGTTGCATTATTTTCCAAACGTTTGAGACTTAAAATATTCGTCAAATGTTCTTCTTTTTTTAAATCAGAATACCCCTGACAAATCCGAACATTTTGTTTTGCGGTAGATAAAAGTAAACATGGGCCAAGACAGAATATTAATATTCGGTGTGGAATTTTCCTGCGTTCTTGTTCATTTCTATCGAAGTGCTCACGAAAAGTTGTGAATATCAACACTTTGTAATTGTCGTAGTGAAAAATAAAAAAGATAGCTATGGGGCACAACTTATTTCGCACTTCATTAGAAAAGTAACAGTATTAAAATAAAAAAAATATTTTTCTAAATTTCGAACGTTAGGTCTATCCTGACCAGCCGCCAATTAGTGGTATTATTTTATTTTTTGCTGTTTTCCACAATAGTTATTTTTATATTAAATCATTGATTCAAAAAATTGAAATTAAAAATTCAAATTTTTGAAGGAACTCTGAAGTTTCAATGCAGTGACCATGTTGCTAGGTAACTAATAAAAAACAGTGCGTGAAATGAAAAACAGAAATAGTCGTATGCGTTTTGTATGGTTTCTAT
>NW_027184164.1:0-26055 GCF_963966145.1 Tenebrio molitor | reverse complement strand
GTCAATAATCATCATCCGACAATCATTTAATAGACGAACGCTAATTTTTGGCACTCACTCGGACGACAGAACCAGTCCAGACGGAAACCGGGGCGCGGGGTGGGTGGGTGGTTGTATGTCCGTGAATCTGTCCGGCGCGCGTCAACATTTCAGTTATCGTCGCGAGAGTTAAAACGAAAGGTGGTTAGTGTGAAAGTGACGTTTTTTCGTGGAGACACGTTACGAAGGGTGAGTACCTAATATAATATAAAACCAACCGAAAACCCACAATAGTGCCCCGGTTTATTATCGTGAATAGGTGTTTGGTAAATATTTTCTGTATTCCAACTAGCAAGTCTTTTATCAAAAAACTCCGGCAACATGGCTATTGTGGTATTGTTGATACCACCTAACTGAAGAACTTAGTTAATAACTAAGTCGACGATTTTATCGGGAAATTGAACGGAGAAACAAAAATAGCTCTTAGCGACAGTTGCCTGAAGTCGCAAATAACGGCGATTGACGAAATCACGTTTTTTTTATTTTAATTCCAATGAACAATACACAGGGTCACAATTATCTGTTATGTATTCTATAATGTTTTGCAAAGTAAATAATGTGAGTTGTCATGCGTAATATTAATTAGCTAAGTAATTTTTGCAAGTATTTTATGTCAGATATGCAATGTATAATAACGTAATGTTGCAAAGTATTTTAATTTTTATGCTAGGTAGAGATAATAACTCGACAATAACTCTTCTCTAATGAAAAAAAAAATAGAAAATGATTTAGGAACATAAAAAATCTCATTAAAACAGGAACAATTGAAATTAAAATAAACATAACATTCTGTACTAAAGTACAGTTTTGTTCACTCCTTTTTTCAAAGTCTTCTGTCCTCTCATTTGCACATACTGCTATTCCAAAACAGTGAAAATTGTCTGTTTCAGGGAATCCTTAACGTTCCTTGCTAATGTCAACAACGTTTTCGATGAAACAAAGAGTCGGAAAAATGTCGGCTCATTGTATTCAATAACATACGCGACTACAAAACCATCTGTATCATTTGTAGGAATCGCGGTTTTTTCGATGAGAATTCGTTCTAATTTTTTCTTTCTTAAAAAAGCTAAGTAATTTTAATTTCACTAAAGATGAACATTTAGGCTATATGCTGGGTAATGCAAATCCATCAACCATCAACTAGGTTGTTCAGCAGATGTACGATTGTTTATTTGATTTCTTCTTCCGAAGAGTTGTATTCTGGCAAAATAGAAATTTATTCATAACATAACCTCAATCAACTAAATTATTTCGAATACAATAACCACATAACTACAAGTTGGATAGGCATGGGTGCAAAATACCGATAATGCATGAAACCTAATAATAATAATAATGACATAATAAAAGTTAATTAAAAATCGCTGTTTCACGTCTTTTTCTTTTTTGTTCGAGAGTTTTTGTGGTTCTGAAAAGAACCGTTTATAAATGTGTCGAAAACGAAAAACATCTATTTCGAACTGGTGTACTTGGTGACGGCTTTGGTACCTTCGGAGACGGCGTGCTTGGCCAACTCACCGGGCAACAACAGACGCACGGCAGTTTGAATTTCTCTGCTGGTGATCGTCGAACGTTTGTTGTAGTGTGCCAGACGGGAAGCTTCAGCGGCGATACGTTCGAAGATGTCGTTCACGAAACTGTTCATTATGCTCATAGCCTTACTAGAGATACCGGTGTCGGGATGGACTTGTTTCAACACCTTGTAGATGTAGATGGCATAGCTCTCCTTCCTCCTGCGCTTCTTTTTTTTGTCGCTCTTGGAAATGTTCTTCTGAGCTTTCCCGGCCTTCTTGGCTGCCTTACCACTTGTCTTCGGCGGCATTTTTCAATTCAATTCGATTCAACAAACTCGCGAACTGCTCTGACTCGTGTGCGTGCGTTAACTTTGCACCACCACCTTTCTGATAGGTAGTGTGTTCACCAGAACCCCACCTGAAAACGGGCTCCCACCAATCGTCACGTCCTATTCTCCTATCACGGAGGCTATAAATTCGAAGCACAGCTACCAGCTTTTACAATCGACGAGTCCCGTCCGTCAGTTTTATTACTTCTCGTGGTGTCTAACGAACGAACATTAAAATGTCAGGTCGCGGTAAAGGAGGTAAAGTGAAGGGAAAAGCGAAATCCCGTTCGAGCCGTGCCGGTCTCCAGTTTCCGGTGGGTAGGATACATCGTCTTCTCAGAAAAGGAAATTACGCGGAACGCGTCGGTGCAGGAGCTCCCGTCTATTTGGCCGCCGTCATGGAGTACTTAGCCGCCGAAGTTCTAGAATTGGCAGGAAACGCTGCCCGTGACAACAAGAAGACACGTATTATACCGCGTCATCTGCAGCTGGCCATCAGAAACGACGAGGAATTGAACAAACTCCTGTCCGGAGTTACGATCGCCCAAGGCGGTGTCTTACCCAACATTCAGGCCGTACTTTTACCCAAAAAAACCGAGAAGAAACCTTAAACGAACGATCGATCCATCTCCGTGGCGAAAACTCAAAATATCGGCCCTTCTCAGGGCCACTATAGCTTTTTTTTTTCGTAAAATGACCGATGCATCTTTTCTTTTTGTATTATTATCATTTACGACTGCAATGCCAAAAGGAAAGCAAGGGGTGTTTACGATCTTGGTACATTTATCAGGTAGTCAGTTAGTAATAATTGTCCGTTGTTTCTCGAAAGAACATCATGTTTCTTTTTTTTCCTCTTATTTTTATTTTGTGGTTCTGAAAAGAACCGATTTTGTATTTCGTATTTTATTCTGGTTTTCTCGAACGGTGAAGAGCGCCAGGAAATTAACCTCCGAAACCGTAGAGGGTGCGTCCTTGACGTTTCAAAGCGTAGACGACGTCCATCGCTGTCACGGTTTTACGTTTGGCGTGTTCCGTGTAGGTGACGGCATCTCGGATGACATTTTCCAAGAACACTTTCAGGACTCCGCGAGTTTCTTCGTAGATCAAACCGGAAATACGTTTCACGCCGCCACGACGAGCCAATCTTCTGATAGCGGGTTTCGTGATGCCCTGGATGTTGTCACGCAGGACTTTGCGATGACGCTTCGCTCCTCCTTTTCCCAATCCTTTGCCTCCTTTACCGCGACCGGTCATCTTTTCAGATTATTTCAACTGACACAAAATACCTGCACACCTCGTCCCTAGGAAGTCAACTACCGCAAAATTTCAACTAACGGAGCCTTATATAGATTCAACGGTTCACCATCGACCAATCGACGAAGTCAGCCGTTGACTTTGTTCACGTATAAAAGTACAATTTAATATGGCGGAATTTTTAGTACCCGTTTACCTTTCGACGCGTGCACGTCTAACGATCGTCAGAGTCGATTTTAATAATTGTCAGTTTTGTTTTTCATTCGTTTCATTCGAAATGGCCAGGACCAAGCAGACCGCACGCAAGTCCACCGGAGGAAAAGCCCCCAGGAAACAACTGGCTACCAAAGCGGCCAGGAAAAGCGCTCCCGCCACTGGCGGCGTCAAGAAGCCCCACCGTTACAGACCTGGTACCGTGGCTCTGCGTGAGATCCGTCGTTACCAGAAAAGTACCGAGTTGCTCATCCGCAAGCTTCCCTTTCAACGTTTGGTGAGGGAGATCGCTCAGGATTTCAAAACCGATTTGCGCTTCCAAAGCTCCGCCGTGATGGCCCTCCAGGAAGCGAGCGAAGCTTACTTGGTCGGTCTGTTCGAGGACACGAATTTGTGCGCCATCCACGCCAAACGTGTAACCATCATGCCAAAGGACATCCAACTTGCCAGACGTATTCGGGGTGAACGCGCTTAAATTTTTCCACATCGTGTTTCGGAAGAACAACACGAAACACGAATTTTATAACAAAAAAATCGGTTCTTTTCAGAACCTCAAACTTTACAGGCAAAAAAAAAAATATATCGCCCTTCAACCGGAAATGAATAAAATAAAAATGTCAATAATCGGTCGGTCCTCTCGATTCGGGTTGGGTTGCGGTCGTTCGTAAAATTTTATTGCATCCTGTCATCACCTACCTGCCAGCTGATGCTATCTATTTTATTTGGTTTCGCCGTAAGGATAGTTTTATTTCTTTTTTTCGTCGTAGATTATCGTGTGGCCCTGAAAAGGGCCATTTGTGCGTGCCCCGTTGCCGGTAGTACGATGATGACGTCGGAACGAGGCACAGCCGAACGAACATGAGTCGAGTATCCATCCACGTTTCTCACTTTTTCCTCTTCGGCGAAGCGGCCTTTTTCACCTTGACAGGAATGGCTTTGGCTGTCTTGGGTTTGGGTGCTTTGGGTTTTTTAGTCGGACCAGCCTTGTTAGATTTCTTCGCTTTGGAAGGCGATCGGGGTTTCGGGGCGGCTCTAGTTTTCTTTTCTGCCGAGGAGGCGGCCGATTTCTTGGCTTTCGCTGCGGCGGCGGAGGCAGCGACGGCGCTCTTCTTTTCGGCAGCAGTCTTCTTCGCTTTGGGGGAGGCTTGTTTTTTGGCTGTCTTCGAGGAAGCCTTGTCGGAAGTCGTCGCGACGGCGGTACGTTTGGCGGATGATTTTTTCGTCTTGGATGCGGCGGACGAAGCGGGTTTCCTCTTGTCGGAGGCGGAGGCGACTTTGGCACCACCGGAGGTGGACGAGGCGAGCTTGAACGAACCCGACGCGCCCTTACCTTTCGTCTGAACCAGAGATCCCGACGCCACGGCGCCTTTCAGATATTTCTTGATGAAAGGGGCGACCTTTTCGGCGTCGACTTTGTAATTTGCGGCGACGAACTTCTTGATGGCCTGAAGAGACGATCCTCCGCGTTCCTTGAGTCCCTTGATGGCGTTGTTTACCATCTCGGATGTCGGAGGATGGGACGGTTTCGCCCTGGGATTTTTCGCTTTTTTCTCTTTCTTCGCGTGGGATTGAGGGGTGGCAGCGGAACCGGTGGTGACCGATGATGCTGTTTGATTTTCGACGTCGGCCATCTTTCACGTTAAAACGTTAAAAGTTAATAATAATTATTGAAAAAACACTTGCTCACACACGTACACTTCGAGCACCTCGTGAACGAGAATTGAACAAAAAAATTTTCTAAGTCTTTATAAAATAGTCGCCACTGCGGACGGAAGACTGAACGCGCACCGCGTCCGCCGTCGAAGAAATTGCAGGCCTCGGAATCGTTGCCCGCGTGATGGCATCGTCCTCTTTCCTCGATCACCATCGCCACCGTGTGATCAAGCTGGCCGAACTCGGTTTCCGAAGTTTCCCTGGAGATAGCGAAGTTCGTCTCGGAACGTCGGTGGGTTTCGAATCAGGTACACGCCCCTCCAACCACCAGCCCTAAATCCGGGTCGTCACGGTTTCGATTCGGGACCGACGGTTTACGTCGGCGGTGCGGGGTAGACGCGTCGATTCCGGGAATCCATATTTCGTTCGCCGAAATATTGGTCCATCTCTTCCCGGAATACCGCGCCACCTTCTCGATTTTACGACATCTTCGCGTCGCCAAACGCTTCCGAAACGGTCGAAGCACAGAAAGGACCTGGTGTTCGAACCGAGGCAATTCCGACAACAGGATGCCGCGAACCGCCTCTCCGACGTTCAGGTCGATCGTTTTCGGCGGAAGTTGAAACGGGACGAGTCGACGACGGGTCCCGTTGCCGTCCGGACCCTTCGGGACGGCCGAAAGTCCGTCGAGAGGATCATCCGAAAGGAGACGGTCTTCATCGTCCGACCGATGCCGCACCTACGAGTTTTCCGATATTTTCTTCGACGGATCTTCAGGTTTTCTTCCTTTCTTCCGTCTTTCTCTCTTCGTAATTTCGTGTCCGACCTGCGTCGTCCGAAGTCGGGGTGAAGATCGAAGAAAAAACGCCAAAAATAACAACTCGTCAGCCACGCACACCGCGTTCGAATGTCTAACGGTCCAACTTGGATTTTCGAAGATCGCCGAATCCGAGGGACGATAAATAATAATAATAATAATAATAATGGTAATAAATAATAATGTTAATAATAATAATAATGATATGATGATTATAACGATAATTATTATAGATAGGTAAATAGAAACACAGGTCTCCTCTCGAAAATCGGAACTTCCTGATATTACTTACATATTTCGGTCGATCCAAATGTGGGAATCTCGTCGTCGTCGGAGCAAGCAGCGCGGTAGGTGGGGTGAAATTCTGGATTTTCCACCGCCGCCGGCGGTCGAAAAATGTGCGACGCGGGAGATCGCCAGTCCGTCTAGTAGTCTCTCTTGTCGTTAGAGCGTGACGTGGTGGTTGTTGTGGGATTTCCCGTTAGTTCGGTCCGACGTCGGTCGTCAGAGGGTAAGTGCATACGGAAACGAAACGCATCGCGTTTTGATGTTCATATTCGTGCATCGGAATGTTAAAAGCAATATATTTTACACCAACGATCACACCTAAACACCACGGCAACGGCCATACCACGTTGAAAAGCACCGGTTCTCGTCCGATCACCGAAGTTAAGCAACGTCGGGCGCGGTCAGTACTTGGATGGGTGACCGCTTGGGAACACCGCGTGCCGTTGCCCCCCAACACTTTTTGTTTTTTTTTGAAATCCATAGCAACCACCGAACCGATTTGTTTTTCGTGCAGGTATTCGGAAACATGCACAGACCCGTATAATGTAGATTCATAGCTTTAAGTACTAGATAATTAAGAAAACAATTTTTTTTGTCGATTAATTGTAAACAATTGCAGAATAAAAACTCGTCAAACGGTAAAGGTTGTCGTTCGATCACCGAAGGTAAGCCACGCGGGCAGCGGTCAGCACTTGGACGGGTGACCGGTTCATTATATTCCTTCCGTGAGTTTAACAAAGATAACATATGCAAATGTCGTAAGTGCGACGAGGAAGACGGCGATCTTTTAATGTAAAAAAAATATATATTAGGTTACGCGTACATGCCACTTTGACTGCTGCTTTATTTTTTTGGTTTTTAAATAATTAGAGATCTGAATTCAACATATCAGTTCTATGTTATAATGGACAGACAATGTTGTATTCTTGGCCCCTAACACGTTAAGACCAACATAAAAACTAGAATAACTTACCATTCGTTAAACGTTAAACAATTTCGAACCACGTTTTTTTGAGCTCGAACAAACTCATAACACAACACTCATTTATTAGTCACTGGACCATTGTAAAACGAGAAGAGAGAAAAACCATGCGAAACTATTTTTAAAACGAAGAGAATAAAGGTTTTAAATGGTAGGGCTGTATGACAGACTTGTCAATTATCGTGGGGGGTACGGCTGAGATTTATGACGAAATCGAGCGGCGCCGGCGGTCGGTCACTTTCACGAAAGAGGTCTAAACACGGGTCGTTTACGATACCCTCTGGTTACTAGAAAAGTTCTAGACAGATGTTTGTCGGCTTTTCGAGGTATTTATTTGTGAGTCCAAAGACTCAATGGAGTAATATCGGACTGAAATTCCAAGATTTTGCTGTGTAATCCAAAAAACTATGTTCCTCGTAACATTTAACGATGTGTTAATTCAACTATTATTTTAATTTTTCGTATACGTATTTATACTAAAAAGTACAGCGCTTCCAACAGTGAATTGTGAATTGAAAATGTTTCAAAGAAAGATCGATAGTTTTGAAAAAAATTACATATTAATAAATTTAGATAGATTTAGAAGTATACATTGCACTTACTTTTCAAAATTATTGTACTTCTGATTTGGTTGAAATAACATAATATGTAGCAGTCATAGTCTTGTGTACATTGCAGTCGCGGCTGGTGTTGGGTAAAACCTTTATTTTTTAGGGGGTCATTACCCAAATGACCTCATGGACCAGCCGTTCCTGTTAGGTTTTATATATCAAATTGATTCGTCTGTCTTTTTCATCATGCCTTCGAAAAGCGAGCTCCTGTTTCGCCAAAGTAACTGTGACGTCAATTAAATACGATAATAAAATTCGGTTTTTCCGAACTTATTGTGAGTGAGAGCAGTGAGAGCATCTTCTTTTCGTATCCCACCTCCACCCGGCGGCAGTAGTGCAGTGCTTATCAACATAATTACCGGCGTCTCGCCTCCACATTTTGACTTTTTTGTGTTTTATGTGTTCTCTAAGTCCAAAATTTTTAAATTTTTAAAAAGAGATTGCGGTACTATTCCTGTTGCTGAAATTATAATAATATATTTATTAATTTTTGTATTATATGTCTGTGTTATATTGTGTGAATTTGGAACAGCTATATCTAAAAGATATGCTTGCTTTTGTTGTTTATTTAAAATAATAATGTCTGGTCTGTTATGCTGAATGTGAATGTCAGTTAAAACTGTGCGATCAAAATATAATTTGTAATTGTCATTTTCTAAACAACTTTCTGGTTTATAAATGTAATGTGGTTGTGTATCCTTTAATAAATTGAATTTAACTGCTAAATTCATGTGTATAATTTTTGCGAATATATCATGACGTTTTTTATATTCGCTGTGAGCCAAAACGGTGCAAGATCTTGTATTGCAAATATAAAACCCTCAGCTCTTTAAAATATCTCCCATGTAAAGACTTTTGTTTTATATTTGCTATAGTGTCATATCACGAGCTCTATTGAGAAAATAATTTTTTAGTGAAGCAATTTGATTGTGTTGTAGAATTTCTAGATTTGAAAAACCCCTACCACCATTTTCGCGTGGTAAATTAAATCTTTCAACAGCAGATTTGGGGTGATGTTTACAAAATTTTGTAAAGAGAACTCTAGTTTGAATATTTATATTCTTTAAATTAGTTTTGGACCATTTTATAACACCAAAAGAATAGATTTAATTTGATTTGATTGATTAATACCTAAATATTTATAAAATTCTCCTTTATTTAAATTTTTAATGATTTCTCCTTCTTTAGTTATATATTCTAAATTTTCGTAATGACCACGACATATTGATTGATTTTCAGTTATTGTTAAGTTTTATGTCATCCATATAAAGAAGGTGATTTAATTTAATATTAATTTTATAAATTTTAAGAATTTTAATTAACCATGAATGTGGTACTGAATCATAGGCTTTTTTGTAGTCTATGAATTGTTGTTGCATTATTTTCCAAACGTTTGAGACTTAAAATATTCGTCAAATGTTCTTCTTTTTTTAAATCAGAATACCCCTGACAAATCCGAACATTTTGTTTTGCGGTAGATAAAAGTAAACATGGGCCAAGACAGAATATTAATATTCGGTGTGGAATTTTCCTGCGTTCTTGTTCATTTCTATCGAAGTGCTCACGAAAAGTTGTGAATATCAACACTTTGTAATTGTCGTAGTGAAAAATAAAAAAGATAGCTATGGGGCACAACTTATTTCGCACTTCATTAGAAAAGTAACAGTATTAAAATAAAAAAAATATTTTTCTAAATTTCGAACGTTAGGTCTATCCTGACCAGCCGCCAATTAGTGGTATTATTTTATTTTTTGCTGTTTTCCACAATAGTTATTTTTATATTAAATCATTGATTCAAAAAATTGAAATTAAAAATTCAAATTTTTGAAGGAACTCTGAAGTTTCAATGCAGTGACCATGTTGCTAGGTAACTAATAAAAAACAGTGCGTGAAATGAAAAACAGAAATAGTCGTATGCGTTTTGTATGGTTTCTATGGTTTCGATCTTACTAACAATGCAATGAAAATGACCCACTTCAGGCACAGATAACTATGCGTGAATTTCAATTTTTTGAATCAATTATATAAAAACAAAATTGATTTGGCGGCCGCTACACAAAAGTGGTGGGAGGCGAGAACCTGTTTCCGCCGGTCAATTTTAAAATTAATAAATTTTCCCTGGATACGTATTCGACTTATCCGGTACGAGTTATTTTTAAATTAACTTAATGGCCCGTTGCTCTTGTTCTTTTTACATTGAATATGCGATGTTTTGGCATCGTTAGCAATAGTACAATACTCACGCATTTTTAATCTAAAATTAACAAAACTTGAATGGATCGGGATTATCACACTTCTGAATTGAAGTTTTCATTCGTTTAAAATATAATTGATAGTAATACGTAATGCGGATTGCCTAAACGTTGCTTCCATCACGTCAACATCACACATTCACGTTCGCCCGTAGAAATGGCGTGATGCACACGAAATCGATCCAAAAAGGCTCATAATATTTGTGTCACGCGAATCTACGTCGAAAACTAGAAAAAAAAAAAATTCAATTCGAATTTCAATAATCGAAACGATGCGTCGTCGATACTAAACGTAGGTAGTAACTAAAGTGTGATCGGGTGCGATAAAAGTGTCCGTCAATAATCATCATCCGACAATCATTTAATAGACGAACGCTAATTTTTGGCACTCACTCGGACGACAGAACCAGTCCAGACGGAAACCGGGGCGCGGGGGGTGGGTGGTTGTATGTCCGTGAATCTGTCCGGCGCGCGTCAACATTTCAGTTATCGTCGCGAGAGTTAAAACGAAAGGTGGTTAGTGTGAAAGTGACGTTTTTTCGTGGAGACACGTTACGAAGGGTGAGTACCTAATATAATATAAAACCAACCGAAAACCCACAATAGTGCCCCGGTTTATTATCGTGAATAGGTGTTTGGTAAATATTTTCTGTATTCCAACTAGCAAGTCTTTTATCAAAAAACTCCGGCAACATGGCTATTGTGGTATTGTTGATACCACCTAACTGAAGAACTTAGTTAATAACTAAGTCGACGATTTTATCGGGAAATTGAACGGAGAAACAAAAATAGCTCTTAGCGACAGTTGCCTGAAGTCGCAAATAACGGCGATTGACGAAATCACGTTTTTTTTATTTTAATTCCAATGAACAATACACAGGGTCACAATTATCTGTTATGTATTCTATAATGTTTTGCAAAGTAAATAATGTGAGTTGTCATGCGTAATATTAATTAGCTAAGTAATTTTTGCAAGTATTTTATGTCAGATATGCAATGTATAATAACGTAATGTTGCAAAGTATTTTAATTTTTATGCTAGGTAGAGATAATAACTCGACAATAACTCTTCTCTAATGAAAAAAAAAATAGAAAATGATTTAGGAACATAAAAAATCTCATTAAAACAGGAACAATTGAAATTAAAATAAACATAACATTCTGTACTAAAGTACAGTTTTGTTCACTCCTTTTTTCAAAGTCTTCTGTCCTCTCATTTGCACATACTGCTATTCCAAAACAGTGAAATTGTCTGTTTCAGGGAATCCTTAACGTTCCTTGCTAATGTCAACAACGTTTTCGATGAAACAAAGAGTCGGAAAAATGTCGGCTCATTGTATTCAATAACATACGCGACTACAAAACCATCTGTATCATTTGTAGGAATCGCGGTTTTTTCGATGAGAATTCGTTCTAATTTTTTCTTTCTTAAAAAAGCTAAGTAATTTTAATTTCACTAAAGATGAACATTTAGGCTATATGCTGGGTAATGCAAATCCATCAACCATCAACTAGGTTGTTCAGCAGATGTACGATTGTTTATTTGATTTCTTCTTCCGAAGAGTTGTATTCTGGCAAAATAGAAATTTATTCATAACATAACCTCAATCAACTAAATTATTTCGAATACAATAACCACATAACTACAAGTTGGATAGGCATGGGTGCAAAATACCGATAATGCATGAAACCTAATAATAATAATAATGACATAATAAAAGTTAATTAAAAATCGCTGTTTCACGTCTTTTTCTTTTTTGTTCGAGAGTTTTTGTGGTTCTGAAAAGAACCGTTTATAAATGTGTCGAAAACGAAAAACATCTATTTCGAACTGGTGTACTTGGTGACGGCTTTGGTACCTTCGGAGACGGCGTGCTTGGCCAACTCACCGGGCAACAACAGACGCACGGCAGTTTGAATTTCTCTGCTGGTGATCGTCGAACGTTTGTTGTAGTGTGCCAGACGGGAAGCTTCAGCGGCGATACGTTCGAAGATGTCGTTCACGAAACTGTTCATTATGCTCATAGCCTTACTAGAGATACCGGTGTCGGGATGGACTTGTTTCAACACCTTGTAGATGTAGATGGCATAGCTCTCCTTCCTCCTGCGCTTCTTTTTTTTGTCGCTCTTGGAAATGTTCTTCTGAGCTTTCCCGGCCTTCTTGGCTGCCTTACCACTTGTCTTCGGCGGCATTTTTCAATTCAATTCGATTCAACAAACTCGCGAACTGCTCTGACTCGTGTGCGTGCGTTAACTTTGCACCACCACCTTTCTGATAGGTAGTGTGTTCACCAGAACCCCACCTGAAAACGGGCTCCCACCAATCGTCACGTCCTATTCTCCTATCACGGAGGCTATAAATTCGAAGCACAGCTACCAGCTTTTACAATCGACGAGTCCCGTCCGTCAGTTTTATTACTTCTCGTGGTGTCTAACGAACGAACTTAAAATGTCAGGTCGCGGTAAAGGAGGTAAAGTGAAGGGAAAAGCGAAATCCCGTTCGAGCCGTGCCGGTCTCCAGTTTCCGGTGGGTAGGATACATCGTCTTCTCAGAAAAGGAAATTACGCGGAACGCGTCGGTGCAGGAGCTCCCGTCTATTTGGCCGCCGTCATGGAGTACTTAGCCGCCGAAGTTCTAGAATTGGCAGGAAACGCTGCCCGTGACAACAAGAAGACACGTATTATACCGCGTCATCTGCAGCTGGCCATCAGAAACGACGAGGAATTGAACAAACTCCTGTCCGGAGTTACGATCGCCCAAGGCGGTGTCTTACCCAACATTCAGGCCGTACTTTTACCCAAAAAAACCGAGAAGAAACCTTAAACGAACGATCGATCCATCTCCGTGGCGAAAACTCAAAATATCGGCCCTTCTCAGGGCCACTATAGCTTTTTTTTTTCGTAAAATGACCGATGCATCTTTTCTTTTTGTATTATTATCATTTACGACTGCAATGCCAAAAGGAAAGCAAGGGGTGTTTACGATCTTGGTACATTTATCAGGTAGTCAGTTAGTAATAATTGTCCGTTGTTTCTCGAAAGAACATCATGTTTCTTTTTTTTCCTCTTATTTTTATTTTGTGGTTCTGAAAAGAACCGATTTTGTATTTCGTATTTTATTCTGGTTTTCTCGAACGGTGAAGAGCGCCAGGAAATTAACCTCCGAAACCGTAGAGGGTGCGTCCTTGACGTTTCAAAGCGTAGACGACGTCCATCGCTGTCACGGTTTTACGTTTGGCGTGTTCCGTGTAGGTGACGGCATCTCGGATGACATTTTCCAAGAACACTTTCAGGACTCCGCGAGTTTCTTCGTAGATCAAACCGGAAATACGTTTCACGCCGCCACGACGAGCCAATCTTCTGATAGCGGGTTTCGTGATGCCCTGGATGTTGTCACGCAGGACTTTGCGATGACGCTTCGCTCCTCCTTTTCCCAATCCTTTGCCTCCTTTACCGCGACCGGTCATCTTTTCAGATTATTTCAACTGACACAAAATACCTGCACACCTCGTCCCTAGGAAGTCAACTACCGCAAAATTTCAACTAACGGAGCCTTATATAGATTCAACGGTTCACCATCGACCAATCGACGAAGTCAGCCGTTGACTTTGTTCACGTATAAAAGTACAATTTAATATGGCGGAATTTTTAGTACCCGTTTACCTTTCGACGCGTGCACGTCTAACGATCGTCAGAGTCGATTTTAATAATTGTCAGTTTTGTTTTTCATTCGTTTCATTCGAAATGGCCAGGACCAAGCAGACCGCACGCAAGTCCACCGGAGGAAAAGCCCCCAGGAAACAACTGGCTACCAAAGCGGCCAGGAAAAGCGCTCCCGCCACTGGCGGCGTCAAGAAGCCCCACCGTTACAGACCTGGTACCGTGGCTCTGCGTGAGATCCGTCGTTACCAGAAAAGTACCGAGTTGCTCATCCGCAAGCTTCCCTTTCAACGTTTGGTGAGGGAGATCGCTCAGGATTTCAAAACCGATTTGCGCTTCCAAAGCTCCGCCGTGATGGCCCTCCAGGAAGCGAGCGAAGCTTACTTGGTCGGTCTGTTCGAGGACACGAATTTGTGCGCCATCCACGCCAAACGTGTAACCATCATGCCAAAGGACATCCAACTTGCCAGACGTATTCGGGGTGAACGCGCTTAAATTTTTCCACATCGTGTTTCGGAAGAACAACACGAAACACGAATTTTATAACAAAAAAATCGGTTCTTTTCAGAACCTCAAACTTTACAGGCAAAAAAAAAAATATATCGCCCTTCAACCGGAAATGAATAAAATAAAAATGTCAATAATCGGTCGGTCCTCTCGATTCGGGTTGGGTTGCGGTCGTTCGTAAAATTTTATTGCATCCTGTCATCACCTACCTGCCAGCTGATGCTATCTATTTTATTTGGTTTCGCCGTAAGGATAGTTTTATTTCTTTTTTTCGTCGTAGATTATCGTGTGGCCCTGAAAAGGGCCATTTGTGCGTGCCCCGTTGCCGGTAGTACGATGATGACGTCGGAACGAGGCACAGCCGAACGAACATGAGTCGAGTATCCATCCACGTTTCTCACTTTTTCCTCTTCGGCGAAGCGGCCTTTTTCACCTTGACAGGAATGGCTTTGGCTGTCTTGGGTTTGGGTGCTTTGGGTTTTTTAGTCGGACCAGCCTTGTTAGATTTCTTCGCTTTGGAAGGCGATCGGGGTTTCGGGGCGGCTCTAGTTTTCTTTTCTGCCGAGGAGGCGGCCGATTTCTTGGCTTTCGCTGCGGCGGCGGAGGCAGCGACGGCGCTCTTCTTTTCGGCAGCAGTCTTCTTCGCTTTGGGGGAGGCTTGTTTTTTGGCTGTCTTCGAGGAAGCCTTGTCGGAAGTCGTCGCGACGGCGGTACGTTTGGCGGATGATTTTTTCGTCTTGGATGCGGCGGACGAAGCGGGTTTCCTCTTGTCGGAGGCGGAGGCGACTTTGGCACCACCGGAGGTGGACGAGGCGAGCTTGAACGAACCCGACGCGCCCTTACCTTTCGTCTGAACCAGAGATCCCGACGCCACGGCGCCTTTCAGATATTTCTTGATGAAAGGGGCGACCTTTTCGGCGTCGACTTTGTAATTTGCGGCGACGAACTTCTTGATGGCCTGAAGAGACGATCCTCCGCGTTCCTTGAGTCCCTTGATGGCGTTGTTTACCATCTCGGATGTCGGAGGATGGGACGGTTTCGCCCTGGGATTTTTCGCTTTTTTCTCTTTCTTCGCGTGGGATTGGGGGGTGGCAGCGGAACCGGTGGTGACCGATGATGCTGTTTGATTTTCGACGTCGGCCATCTTTCACGTTAAAACGTTAAAAGTTAATAATAATTATTGAAAAAACACTTGCTCACACACGTACACTTCGAGCACCTCGTGAACGAGAATTGAACAAAAAAATTTTCTAAGTCTTTATAAAATAGTCGCCACTGCGGACGGAAGACTGAACGCGCACCGCGTCCGCCGTCGAAGAAATTGCAGGCCTCGGAATCGTTGCCCGCGTGATGGCATCGTCCTCTTTCCTCGATCACCATCGCCACCGTGTGATCAAGCTGGCCGAACTCGGTTTCCGAAGTTTCCCTGGAGATAGCGAAGTTCGTCTCGGAACGTCGGTGGGTTTCGAATCAGGTACACGCCCCTCCAACCACCAGCCCTAAATCCGGGTCGTCACGGTTTCGATTCGGGACCGACGGTTTACGTCGGCGGTGCGGGGTAGACGCGTCGATTCCGGGAATCCATATTTCGTTCGCCGAAATATTGGTCCATCTCTTCCCGGAATACCGCGCCACCTTCTCGATTTTACGACATCTTCGCGTCGCCAAACGCTTCCGAAACGGTCGAAGCACAGAAAGGACCTGGTGTTCGAACCGAGGCAATTCCGACAACAGGATGCCGCGAACCGCCTCTCCGACGTTCAGGTCGATCGTTTTCGGCGGAAGTTGAAACGGGACGAGTCGACGACGGGTCCCGTTGCCGTCCGGACCCTTCGGGACGGCCGAAAGTCCGTCGAGAGGATCATCCGAAAGGAGACGGTCTTCATCGTCCGACCGATGCCGCACCTACGAGTTTTCCGATATTTTCTTCGACGGATCTTCAGGTTTTCTTCCTTTCTTCCGTCTTTCTCTCTTCGTAATTTCGTGTCCGACCTGCGTCGTCCGAAGTCGGGGTGAAGATCGAAGAAAAAACGCCAAAAATAACAACTCGTCAGCCACGCACACCGCGTTCGAATGTCTAACGGTCCAACTTGGATTTTCGAAGATCGCCGAATCCGAGGGACGATAAATAATAATAATAATAATAATAATGGTAATAAATAATAATGTTAATAATAATAATAATGATATGATGATTATAACGATAATTATTATAGATAGGTAAATAGAAACACAGGTCTCCTCTCGAAAATCGGAACTTCCTGATATTACTTACATATTTCGGTCGATCCAAATGTGGGAATCTCGTCGTCGTCGGAGCAAGCAGCGCGGTAGGTGGGGTGAAATTCTGGATTTTCCACCGCCGCCGGCGGTCGAAAAATGTGCGACGCGGGAGATCGCCAGTCCGTCTAGTAGTCTCTCTTGTCGTTAGAGCGTGACGTGGTGGTTGTTGTGGGATTTCCCGTTAGTTCGGTCCGACGTCGGTCGTCAGAGGGTAAGTGCATACGGAAACGAAACGCATCGCGTTTTGATGTTCATATTCGTGCATCGGAATGTTAAAAGCAATATATTTTACACCAACGATCACACCTAAACACCACGGCAACGGCCATACCACGTTGAAAAGCACCGGTTCTCGTCCGATCACCGAAGTTAAGCAACGTCGGGCGCGGTCAGTACTTGGATGGGTGACCGCTTGGGAACACCGCGTGCCGTTGCCCCCCAACACTTTTTGTTTTTTTTTGAAATCCATAGCAACCACCGAACCGATTTGTTTTTCGTGCAGGTATTCGGAAACATGCACAGACCCGTATAATGTAGATTCATAGCTTTAAGTACTAGATAATTAAGAAAACAATTTTTTTTGTCGATTAATTGTAAACAATTGCAGAATAAAAACTCGTCAAACGGTAAAGGTTGTCGTTCGATCACCGAAGGTAAGCCACGCGGGCAGCGGTCAGCACTTGGACGGGTGACCGGTTCATTATATTCCTTCCGTGAGTTTAACAAAGATAACATATGCAAATGTCGTAAGTGCGACGAGGAAGACGGCGATCTTTTAATGTAAAAAAAATATATATTAGGTTACGCGTACATGCCACTTTGACTGCTGCTTTATTTTTTTGGTTTTTAAATAATTAGAGATCTGAATTCAACATATCAGTTCTATGTTATAATGGACAGACAATGTTGTATTCTTGGCCCCTAACACGTTAAGACCAACATAAAAACTAGAATAACTTACCATTCGTTAAACGTTAAACAATTTCGAACCACGTTTTTTTGAGCTCGAACAAACTCATAACACAACACTCATTTATTAGTCACTGGACCATTGTAAAACGAGAAGAGAGAAAAACCATGCGAAACTATTTTTAAAACGAAGAGAATAAAGGTTTTAAATGGTAGGGCTGTATGACAGACTTGTCAATTATCGTGGGGGGTACGGCTGAGATTTATGACGAAATCGAGCGGCGCCGGCGGTCGGTCACTTTCACGAAAGAGGTCTAAACACGGGTCGTTTACGATACCCTCTGGTTACTAGAAAAGTTCTAGACAGATGTTTGTCGGCTTTTCGAGGTATTTATTTGTGAGTCCAAAGACTCAATGGAGTAATATCGGACTGAAATTCCAAGATTTTGCTGTGTAATCCAAAAAACTATGTTCCTCGTAACATTTAACGATGTGTTAATTCAACTATTATTTTAATTTTTCGTATACGTATTTATACTAAAAAGTACAGCGCTTCCAACAGTGAATTGTGAATTGAAAATGTTTCAAAGAAAGATCGATAGTTTTGAAAAAAATTACATATTAATAAATTTAGATAGATTTAGAAGTATACATTGCACTTACTTTTCAAAATTATTGTACTTCTGATTTGGTTGAAATAACATAATATGTAGCAGTCATAGTCTTGTGTACATTGCAGTCGCGGCTGGTGTTGGGTAAAACCTTTATTTTTTAGGGGGTCATTACCCAAATGACCTCATGGACCAGCCGTTCCTGTTAGGTTTTATATATCAAATTGATTCGTCTGTCTTTTTCATCATGCCTTCGAAAAGCGAGCTCCTGTTTCGCCAAAGTAACTGTGACGTCAATTAAATACGATAATAAAATTCGGTTTTTCCGAACTTATTGTGAGTGAGAGCAGTGAGAGCATCTTCTTTTCGTATCCCACCTCCACCCGGCGGCAGTAGTGCAGTGCTTATCAACATAATTACCGGCGTCTCGCCTCCACATTTTGACTTTTTTGTGTTTTATGTGTTCTCTAAGTCCAAAATTTTTAAATTTTTAAAAAGAGATTGCGGTACTATTCCTGTTGCTGAAATTATAATAATATATTTATTAATTTTTGTATTATATGTCTGTGTTATATTGTGTGAATTTGGAACAGCTATATCTAAAAGATATGCTTGCTTTTGTTGTTTATTTAAAATAATAATGTCTGGTCTGTTATGCTGAATGTGAATGTCAGTTAAAACTGTGCGATCAAAATATAATTTGTAATTGTCATTTTCTAAACAACTTTCTGGTTTATAAATGTAATGTGGTTGTGTATCCTTTAATAAATTGAATTTAACTGCTAAATTCATGTGTATAATTTTTGCGAATATATCATGACGTTTTTTATATTCGCTGTGAGCCAAAACGGTGCAAGATCTTGTATTGCAAATATAAAACCCTCAGCTCTTTAAAATATCTCCCATGTAAAGACTTTTGTTTTATATTTGCTATAGTGTCATATCACGAGCTCTATTGAGAAAATAATTTTTTAGTGAAGCAATTTGATTGTGTTGTAGAATTTCTAGATTTGAAAAACCCCTACCACCATTTTCGCGTGGTAAATTAAATCTTTCAACAGCAGATTTGGGGTGATGTTTACAAAATTTTGTAAAGAGAACTCTAGTTTGAATATTTATATTCTTTAAATTAGTTTTGGACCATTTTATAACACCAAAAGAATAGATTTAATTTGATTTGATTGATTAATACCTAAATATTTATAAAATTCTCCTTTATTTAAATTTTTAATGATTTCTCCTTCTTTAGTTATATATTCTAAATTTTCGTAATGACCACGACATATTGATTGATTTTCAGTTATTGTTAAGTTTTATGTCATCCATATAAAGAAGGTGATTTAATTTAATATTAATTTTATAAATTTTAAGAATTTTAATTAACCATGAATGTGGTACTGAATCATAGGCTTTTTTGTAGTCTATGAATTGTTGTTGCATTATTTTCCAAACGTTTGAGACTTAAAATATTCGTCAAATGTTCTTCTTTTTTTAAATCAGAATACCCCTGACAAATCCGAACATTTTGTTTTGCGGTAGATAAAAGTAAACATGGGCCAAGACAGAATATTAATATTCGGTGTGGAATTTTCCTGCGTTCTTGTTCATTTCTATCGAAGTGCTCACGAAAAGTTGTGAATATCAACACTTTGTAATTGTCGTAGTGAAAAATAAAAAAGATAGCTATGGGGCACAACTTATTTCGCACTTCATTAGAAAAGTAACAGTATTAAAATAAAAAAAATATTTTTCTAAATTTCGAACGTTAGGTCTATCCTGACCAGCCGCCAATTAGTGGTATTATTTTATTTTTTGCTGTTTTCCACAATAGTTATTTTTATATTAAATCATTGATTCAAAAAATTGAAATTAAAAATTCAAATTTTTGAAGGAACTCTGAAGTTTCAATGCAGTGACCATGTTGCTAGGTAACTAATAAAAAACAGTGCGTGAAATGAAAAACAGAAATAGTCGTATGCGTTTTGTATGGTTTCTATGGTTTCGATCTTACTAACAATGCAATGAAAATGACCCACTTCAGGCACAGATAACTATGCGTGAATTTCAATTTTTTGAATCAATTATATAAAAACAAAATTGATTTGGCGGCCGCTACACAAAAGTGGTGGGAGGCGAGAACCTGTTTCCGCCGGTCAATTTTAAAATTAATAAATTTTCCCTGGATACGTATTCGACTTATCCGGTACGAGTTATTTTTAAATTAACTTAATGGCCCGTTGCTCTTGTTCTTTTTACATTGAATATGCGATGTTTTGGCATCGTTAGCAATAGTACAATACTCACGCATTTTTAATCTAAAATTAACAAAACTTGAATGGATCGGGATTATCACACTTCTGAATTGAAGTTTTCATTCGTTTAAAATATAATTGATAGTAATACGTAATGCGGATTGCCTAAACGTTGCTTCCATCACGTCAACATCACACATTCACGTTCGCCCGTAGAAATGGCGTGATGCACACGAAATCGATCCAAAAAGGCTCATAATATTTGTGTCACGCGAATCTACGTCGAAAACTAGAAAAAAAAAAAATTCAATTCGAATTTCAATAATCGAAACGATGCGTCGTCGATACTAAACGTAGGTAGTAACTAAAGTGTGATCGGGTGCGATAAAAGTGTCCGTCAATAATCATCATCCGACAATCATTTAATAGACGAACGCTAATTTTTGGCACTCACTCGGACGACAGAACCAGTCCAGACGGAAACCGGGGCGCGGGGTGGGTGGGTGGTTGTATGTCCGTGAATCTGTCCGGCGCGCGTCAACATTTCAGTTATCGTCGCGAGAGTTAAAACGAAAGGTGGTTAGTGTGAAAGTGACGTTTTTTCGTGGAGACACGTTACGAAGGGTGAGTACCTAATATAATATAAAACCAACCGAAAACCCACAATAGTGCCCCGGTTTATTATCGTGAATAGGTGTTTGGTAAATATTTTCTGTATTCCAACTAGCAAGTCTTTTATCAAAAAACTCCGGCAACATGGCTATTGTGGTATTGTTGATACCACCTAACTGAAGAACTTAGTTAATAACTAAGTCGACGATTTTATCGGGAAATTGAACGGAGAAACAAAAATAGCTCTTAGCGACAGTTGCCTGAAGTCGCAAATAACGGCGATTGACGAAATCACGTTTTTTTTATTTTAATTCCAATGAACAATACACAGGGTCACAATTATCTGTTATGTATTCTATAATGTTTTGCAAAGTAAATAATGTGAGTTGTCATGCGTAATATTAATTAGCTAAGTAATTTTTGCAAGTATTTTATGTCAGATATGCAATGTATAATAACGTAATGTTGCAAAGTATTTTAATTTTTATGCTAGGTAGAGATAATAACTCGACAATAACTCTTCTCTAATGAAAAAAAAAATAGAAAATGATTTAGGAACATAAAAAATCTCATTAAAACAGGAACAATTGAAATTAAAATAAACATAACATTCTGTACTAAAGTACAGTTTTGTTCACTCCTTTTTTCAAAGTCTTCTGTCCTCTCATTTGCACATACTGCTATTCCAAAACAGTGAAATTGTCTGTTTCAGGGAATCCTTAACGTTCCTTGCTAATGTCAACAACGTTTTCGATGAAACAAAGAGTCGGAAAAATGTCGGCTCATTGTATTCAATAACATACGCGACTACAAAACCATCTGTATCATTTGTAGGAATCGCGGTTTTTTCGATGAGAATTCGTTCTAATTTTTTCTTTCTTAAAAAAGCTAAGTAATTTTAATTTCACTAAAGATGAACATTTAGGCTATATGCTGGGTAATGCAAATCCATCAACCATCAACTAGGTTGTTCAGCAGATGTACGATTGTTTATTTGATTTCTTCTTCCGAAGAGTTGTATTCTGGCAAAATAGAAATTTATTCATAACATAACCTCAATCAACTAAATTATTTCGAATACAATAACCACATAACTACAAGTTGGATAGGCATGGGTGCAAAATACCGATAATGCATGAAACCTAATAATAATAATAATGACATAATAAAAGTTAATTAAAAATCGCTGTTTCACGTCTTTTTCTTTTTTGTTCGAGAGTTTTTGTGGTTCTGAAAAGAACCGTTTATAAATGTGTCGAAAACGAAAAACATCTATTTCGAACTGGTGTACTTGGTGACGGCTTTGGTACCTTCGGAGACGGCGTGCTTGGCCAACTCACCGGGCAACAACAGACGCACGGCAGTTTGAATTTCTCTGCTGGTGATCGTCGAACGTTTGTTGTAGTGTGCCAGACGGGAAGCTTCAGCGGCGATACGTTCGAAGATGTCGTTCACGAAACTGTTCATTATGCTCATAGCCTTACTAGAGATACCGGTGTCGGGATGGACTTGTTTCAACACCTTGTAGATGTAGATGGCATAGCTCTCCTTCCTCCTGCGCTTCTTTTTTTTGTCGCTCTTGGAAATGTTCTTCTGAGCTTTCCCGGCCTTCTTGGCTGCCTTACCACTTGTCTTCGGCGGCATTTTTCAATTCAATTCGATTCAACAAACTCGCGAACTGCTCTGACTCGTGTGCGTGCGTTAACTTTGCACCACCACCTTTCTGATAGGTAGTGTGTTCACCAGAACCCCACCTGAAAACGGGCTCCCACCAATCGTCACGTCCTATTCTCCTATCACGGAGGCTATAAATTCGAAGCACAGCTACCAGCTTTTACAATCGACGAGTCCCGTCCGTCAGTTTTATTACTTCTCGTGGTGTCTAACGAACGAACTTAAAATGTCAGGTCGCGGTAAAGGAGGTAAAGTGAAGGGAAAAGCGAAATCCCGTTCGAGCCGTGCCGGTCTCCAGTTTCCGGTGGGTAGGATACATCGTCTTCTCAGAAAAGGAAATTACGCGGAACGCGTCGGTGCAGGAGCTCCCGTCTATTTGGCCGCCGTCATGGAGTACTTAGCCGCCGAAGTTCTAGAATTGGCAGGAAACGCTGCCCGTGACAACAAGAAGACACGTATTATACCGCGTCATCTGCAGCTGGCCATCAGAAACGACGAGGAATTGAACAAACTCCTGTCCGGAGTTACGATCGCCCAAGGCGGTGTCTTACCCAACATTCAGGCCGTACTTTTACCCAAAAAAACCGAGAAGAAACCTTAAACGAACGATCGATCCATCTCCGTGGCGAAAACTCAAAATATCGGCCCTTCTCAGGGCCACTATAGCTTTTTTTTTTCGTAAAATGACCGATGCATCTTTTCTTTTTGTATTATTATCATTTACGACTGCAATGCCAAAAGGAAAGCAAGGGGTGTTTACGATCTTGGTACATTTATCAGGTAGTCAGTTAGTAATAATTGTCCGTTGTTTCTCGAAAGAACATCATGTTTCTTTTTTTTCCTCTTATTTTTATTTTGTGGTTCTGAAAAGAACCGATTTTGTATTTCGTATTTTATTCTGGTTTTCTCGAACGGTGAAGAGCGCCAGGAAATTAACCTCCGAAACCGTAGAGGGTGCGTCCTTGACGTTTCAAAGCGTAGACGACGTCCATCGCTGTCACGGTTTTACGTTTGGCGTGTTCCGTGTAGGTGACGGCATCTCGGATGACATTTTCCAAGAACACTTTCAGGACTCCGCGAGTTTCTTCGTAGATCAAACCGGAAATACGTTTCACGCCGCCACGACGAGCCAATCTTCTGATAGCGGGTTTCGTGATGCCCTGGATGTTGTCACGCAGGACTTTGCGATGACGCTTCGCTCCTCCTTTTCCCAATCCTTTGCCTCCTTTACCGCGACCGGTCATCTTTTCAGATTATTTCAACTGACACAAAATACCTGCACACCTCGTCCCTAGGAAGTCAACTACCGCAAAATTTCAACTAACGGAGCCTTATATAGATTCAACGGTTCACCATCGACCAATCGACGAAGTCAGCCGTTGACTTTGTTCACGTATAAAAGTACAATTTAATATGGCGGAATTTTTAGTACCCGTTTACCTTTCGACGCGTGCACGTCTAACGATCGTCAGAGTCGATTTTAATAATTGTCAGTTTTGTTTTTCATTCGTTTCATTCGAAATGGCCAGGACCAAGCAGACCGCACGCAAGTCCACCGGAGGAAAAGCCCCCAGGAAACAACTGGCTACCAAAGCGGCCAGGAAAAGCGCTCCCGCCACTGGCGGCGTCAAGAAGCCCCACCGTTACAGACCTGGTACCGTGGCTCTGCGTGAGATCCGTCGTTACCAGAAAAGTACCGAGTTGCTCATCCGCAAGCTTCCCTTTCAACGTTTGGTGAGGGAGATCGCTCAGGATTTCAAAACCGATTTGCGCTTCCAAAGCTCCGCCGTGATGGCCCTCCAGGAAGCGAGCGAAGCTTACTTGGTCGGTCTGTTCGAGGACACGAATTTGTGCGCCATCCACGCCAAACGTGTAACCATCATGCCAAAGGACATCCAACTTGCCAGACGTATTCGGGGTGAACGCGCTTAAATTTTTCCACATCGTGTTTCGGAAGAACAACACGAAACACGAATTTTATAACAAAAAAATCGGTTCTTTTCAGAACCTCAAACTTTACAGGCAAAAAAAAAAATATATCGCCCTTCAACCGGAAATGAATAAAATAAAAATGTCAATAATCGGTCGGTCCTCTCGATTCGGGTTGGGTTGCGGTCGTTCGTAAAATTTTATTGCATCCTGTCATCACCTACCTGCCAGCTGATGCTATCTATTTTATTTGGTTTCGCCGTAAGGATAGTTTTATTTCTTTTTTTCGTCGTAGATTATCGTGTGGCCCTGAAAAGGGCCATTTGTGCGTGCCCCGTTGCCGGTAGTACGATGATGACGTCGGAACGAGGCACAGCCGAACGAACATGAGTCGAGTATCCATCCACGTTTCTCACTTTTTCCTCTTCGGCGAAGCGGCCTTTTTCACCTTGACAGGAATGGCTTTGGCTGTCTTGGGTTTGGGTGCTTTGGGTTTTTTAGTCGGACCAGCCTTGTTAGATTTCTTCGCTTTGGAAGGCGATCGGGGTTTCGGGGCGGCTCTAGTTTTCTTTTCTGCCGAGGAGGCGGCCGATTTCTTGGCTTTCGCTGCGGCGGCGGAGGCAGCGACGGCGCTCTTCTTTTCGGCAGCAGTCTTCTTCGCTTTGGGGGAGGCTTGTTTTTTGGCTGTCTTCGAGGAAGCCTTGTCGGAAGTCGTCGCGACGGCGGTACGTTTGGCGGATGATTTTTTCGTCTTGGATGCGGCGGACGAAGCGGGTTTCCTCTTGTCGGAGGCGGAGGCGACTTTGGCACCACCGGAGGTGGACGAGGCGAGCTTGAACGAACCCGACGCGCCCTTACCTTTCGTCTGAACCAGAGATCCCGACGCCACGGCGCCTTTCAGATATTTCTTGATGAAAGGGGCGACCTTTTCGGCGTCGACTTTGTAATTTGCGGCGACGAACTTCTTGATGGCCTGAAGAGACGATCCTCCGCGTTCCTTGAGTCCCTTGATGGCGTTGTTTACCATCTCGGATGTCGGAGGATGGGACGGTTTCGCCCTGGGATTTTTCGCTTTTTTCTCTTTCTTCGCGTGGGATTGAGGGGTGGCAGCGGAACCGGTGGTGACCGATGATGCTGTTTGATTTTCGACGTCGGCCATCTTTCACGTTAAAACGTTAAAAGTTAATAATAATTATTGAAAAAACACTTGCTCACACACGTACACTTCGAGCACCTCGTGAACGAGAATTGAACAAAAAAATTTTCTAAGTCTTTATAAAATAGTCGCCACTGCGGACGGAAGACTGAACGCGCACCGCGTCCGCCGTCGAAGAAATTGCAGGCCTCGGAATCGTTGCCCGCGTGATGGCATCGTCCTCTTTCCTCGATCACCATCGCCACCGGTGATCAAGCTGGCCGAACTCGGTTTCCGAAGTTTCCCTGGAGATAGCGAAGTTCGTCTCGGAACGTCGGTGGGTTTCGAATCAGGTACACGCCCCTCCAACCACCAGCCCTAAATCCGGGTCGTCACGGTTTCGATTCGGGACCGACGGTTTACGTCGGCGGTGCGGGGTAGACGCGTCGATTCCGGGAATCCATATTTCGTTCGCCGAAATATTGGTCCATCTCTTCCCGGAATACCGCGCCACCTTCTCGATTTTACGAC
>NW_027184163.1:0-26359 GCF_963966145.1 Tenebrio molitor | reverse complement strand
GACGCCACGGCGCCTTTCAGATATTTCTTGATGAAAGGGGCGACCTTTTCGGCGTCGACTTTGTAATTTGCGGCGACGAACTTCTTGATGGCCTGAAGAGACGATCCTCCGCGTTCCTTGAGTCCCTTGATGGCGTTGTTTACCATCTCGGATGTCGGAGGATGGGACGGTTTCGCCCTGGGATTTTTCGCTTTTTTCTCTTTCTTCGCGTGGGATTGAGGGGTGGCAGCGGAACCGGTGGTGACCGATGATGCTGTTTGATTTTCGACGTCGGCCATCTTTCACGTTAAAACGTTAAAAGTTAATAATAATTATTGAAAAAACACTTGCTCACACACGTACACTTCGAGCACCTCGTGAACGAGAATTGAACAAAAAAATTTTCTAAGTCTTTATAAAATAGTCGCCACTGCGGACGGAAGACTGAACGCGCACCGCGTCCGCCGTCGAAGAAATTGCAGGCCTCGGAATCGTTGCCCGCGTGATGGCATCGTCCTCTTTCCTCGATCACCATCGCCACCGTGTGATCAAGCTGGCCGAACTCGGTTTCCGAAGTTTCCCTGGAGATAGCGAAGTTCGTCTCGGAACGTCGGTGGGTTTCGAATCAGGTACACGCCCCTCCAACCACCAGCCCTAAATCCGGGTCGTCACGGTTTCGATTCGGGACCGACGGTTTACGTCGGCGGTGCGGGGTAGACGCGTCGATTCCGGGAATCCATATTTCGTTCGCCGAAATATTGGTCCATCTCTTCCCGGAATACCGCGCCACCTTCTCGATTTTACGACATCTTCGCGTCGCCAAACGCTTCCGAAACGGTCGAAGCACAGAAAGGACCTGGTGTTCGAACCGAGGCAATTCCGACAACAGGATGCCGCGAACCGCCTCTCCGACGTTCAGGTCGATCGTTTTCGGCGGAAGTTGAAACGGGACGAGTCGACGACGGGTCCCGTTGCCGTCCGGACCCTTCGGGACGGCCGAAAGTCCGTCGAGAGGATCATCCGAAAGGAGACGGTCTTCATCGTCCGACCGATGCCGCACCTACGAGTTTTCCGATATTTTCTTCGACGGATCTTCAGGTTTTCTTCCTTTCTTCCGTCTTTCTCTCTTCGTAATTTCGTGTCCGACCTGCGTCGTCCGAAGTCGGGGTGAAGATCGAAGAAAAAACGCCAAAAATAACAACTCGTCAGCCACGCACACCGCGTTCGAATGTCTAACGGTCCAACTTGGATTTTCGAAGATCGCCGAATACGAGGGACGATAAATAATAATAATAATAATAATAATGGTAATAAATAATAATGTTAATAATAATAATAATGATATGATGATTATAACGATAATTATTATAGATAGGTAAATAGAAACACAGGTCTCCTCTCGAAAATCGGAACTTCCTGATATTACTTACATATTTCGGTCGATCCAAATGTGGGAATCTCGTCGTCGTCGGAGCAAGCAGCGCGGTAGGTGGGGTGAAATTCTGGATTTTCCACCGCCGCCGGCGGTCGAAAAATGTGCGACGCGGGAGATCGCCAGTCCGTCTAGTAGTCTCTCTTGTCGTTAGAGCGTGACGTGGTGGTTGTTGTGGGATTTCCCGTTAGTTCGGTCCGACGTCGGTCGTCAGAGGGTAAGTGCATACGGAAACGAAACGCATCGCGTTTTGATGTTCATATTCGTGCATCGGAATGTTAAAAGCAATATATTTTACACCAACGATCACACCTAAACACCACGGCAACGGCCATACCACGTTGAAAAGCACCGGTTCTCGTCCGATCACCGAAGTTAAGCAACGTCGGGCGCGGTCAGTACTTGGATGGGTGACCGCTTGGGAACACCGCGTGCCGTTGCCCCCCAACACTTTTTGTTTTTTTTTGAAATCCATAGCAACCACCGAACCGATTTGTTTTTCGTGCAGGTATTCGGAAACATGCACAGACCCGTATAATGTAGATTCATAGCTTTAAGTACTAGATAATTAAGAAAACAATTTTTTTTGTCGATTAATTGTAAACAATTGCAGAATAAAAACTCGTCAAACGGTAAAGGTTGTCGTTCGATCACCGAAGGTAAGCCACGCGGGCAGCGGTCAGCACTTGGACGGGTGACCGGTTCATTATATTCCTTCCGTGAGTTTAACAAAGATAACATATGCAAATGTCGTAAGTGCGACGAGGAAGACGGCGATCTTTTAATGTAAAAAAAATATATATTAGGTTACGCGTACATGCCACTTTGACTGCTGCTTTATTTTTTTGGTTTTTAAATAATTAGAGATCTGAATTCAACATATCAGTTCTATGTTATAATGGACAGACAATGTTGTATTCTTGGCCCCTAACACGTTAAGACCAACATAAAAACTAGAATAACTTACCATTCGTTAAACGTTAAACAATTTCGAACCACGTTTTTTTGAGCTCGAACAAACTCATAACACAACACTCATTTATTAGTCACTGGACCATTGTAAAACGAGAAGAGAGAAAAACCATGCGAAACTATTTTTAAAACGAAGAGAATAAAGGTTTTAAATGGTAGGGCTGTATGACAGACTTGTCAATTATCGTGGGGGGTACGGCTGAGATTTATGACGAAATCGAGCGGCGCCGGCGGTCGGTCACTTTCACGAAAGAGGTCTAAACACGGGTCGTTTACGATACCCTCTGGTTACTAGAAAAGTTCTAGACAGATGTTTGTCGGCTTTTCGAGGTATTTATTTGTGAGTCCAAAGACTCAATGGAGTAATATCGGACTGAAATTCCAAGATTTTGCTGTGTAATCCAAAAAACTATGTTCCTCGTAACATTTAACGATGTGTTAATTCAACTATTATTTTAATTTTTCGTATACGTATTTATACTAAAAAGTACAGCGCTTCCAACAGTGAATTGTGAATTGAAAATGTTTCAAAGAAAGATCGATAGTTTTGAAAAAAATTACATATTAATAAATTTAGATAGATTTAGAAGTATACATTGCACTTACTTTTCAAAATTATTGTACTTCTGATTTGGTTGAAATAACATAATATGTAGCAGTCATAGTCTTGTGTACATTGCAGTCGCGGCTGGTGTTGGGTAAAACCTTTATTTTTTAGGGGGTCATTACCCAAATGACCTCATGGACCAGCCGTTCCTGTTAGGTTTTATATATCAAATTGATTCGTCTGTCTTTTTCATCATGCCTTCGAAAAGCGAGCTCCTGTTTCGCCAAAGTAACTGTGACGTCAATTAAATACGATAATAAAATTCGGTTTTTCCGAACTTATTGTGAGTGAGAGCAGTGAGAGCATCTTCTTTTCGTATCCCACCTCCACCCGGCGGCAGTAGTGCAGTGCTTATCAACATAATTACCGGCGTCTCGCCTCCACATTTTGACTTTTTTGTGTTTTATGTGTTCTCTAAGTCCAAAATTTTTAAATTTTTAAAAAGAGATTGCGGTACTATTCCTGTTGCTGAAATTATAATAATATATTTATTAATTTTTGTATTATATGTCTGTGTTATATTGTGTGAATTTGGAACAGCTATATCTAAAAGATATGCTTGCTTTTGTTGTTTATTTAAAATAATAATGTCTGGTCTGTTATGCTGAATGTGAATGTCAGTTAAAACTGTGCGATCAAAATATAATTTGTAATTGTCATTTTCTAAACAACTTTCTGGTTTATAAATGTAATGTGGTTGTGTATCCTTTAATAAATTGAATTTAACTGCTAAATTCATGTGTATAATTTTTGCGAATATATCATGACGTTTTTTATATTCGCTGTGAGCCAAAACGGTGCAAGATCTTGTATTGCAAATATAAAACCCTCAGCTCTTTAAAATATCTCCCATGTAAAGACTTTTGTTTTATATTTGCTATAGTGTCATATCACGAGCTCTATTGAGAAAATAATTTTTTAGTGAAGCAATTTGATTGTGTTGTAGAATTTCTAGATTTGAAAAACCCCTACCACCATTTTCGCGTGGTAAATTAAATCTTTCAACAGCAGATTTGGGGTGATGTTTACAAAATTTTGTAAAGAGAACTCTAGTTTGAATATTTATATTCTTTAAATTAGTTTTGGACCATTTTATAACACCAAAAGAATAGATTTAATTTGATTTGATTGATTAATACCTAAATATTTATAAAATTCTCCTTTATTTAAATTTTTAATGATTTCTCCTTCTTTAGTTATATATTCTAAATTTTCGTAATGACCACGACATATTGATTGATTTTCAGTTATTGTTAAGTTTTATGTCATCCATATAAAGAAGGTGATTTAATTTAATATTAATTTTATAAATTTTAAGAATTTTAATTAACCATGAATGTGGTACTGAATCATAGGCTTTTTTGTAGTCTATGAATTGTTGTTGCATTATTTTCCAAACGTTTGAGACTTAAAATATTCGTCAAATGTTCTTCTTTTTTTAAATCAGAATACCCCTGACAAATCCGAACATTTTGTTTTGCGGTAGATAAAAGTAAACATGGGCCAAGACAGAATATTAATATTCGGTGTGGAATTTTCCTGCGTTCTTGTTCATTTCTATCGAAGTGCTCACGAAAAGTTGTGAATATCAACACTTTGTAATTGTCGTAGTGAAAAATAAAAAAGATAGCTATGGGGCACAACTTATTTCGCACTTCATTAGAAAAGTAACAGTATTAAAATAAAAAAAATATTTTTCTAAATTTCGAACGTTAGGTCTATCCTGACCAGCCGCCAATTAGTGGTATTATTTTATTTTTTGCTGTTTTCCACAATAGTTATTTTTATATTAAATCATTGATTCAAAAAATTGAAATTAAAAATTCAAATTTTTGAAGGAACTCTGAAGTTTCAATGCAGTGACCATGTTGCTAGGTAACTAATAAAAAACAGTGCGTGAAATGAAAAACAGAAATAGTCGTATGCGTTTTGTATGGTTTCTATGGTTTCGATCTTACTAACAATGCAATGAAAATGACCCACTTCAGGCACAGATAACTATGCGTGAATTTCAATTTTTTGAATCAATTATATAAAAACAAAATTGATTTGGCGGCCGCTACACAAAAGTGGTGGGAGGCGAGAACCTGTTTCCGCCGGTCAATTTTAAAATTAATAAATTTTCCCTGGATACGTATTCGACTTATCCGGTACGAGTTATTTTTAAATTAACTTAATGGCCCGTTGCTCTTGTTCTTTTTACATTGAATATGCGATGTTTTGGCATCGTTAGCAATAGTACAATACTCACGCATTTTTAATCTAAAATTAACAAAACTTGAATGGATCGGGATTATCACACTTCTGAATTGAAGTTTTCATTCGTTTAAAATATAATTGATAGTAATACGTAATGCGGATTGCCTAAACGTTGCTTCCATCACGTCAACATCACACATTCACGTTCGCCCGTAGAAATGGCGTGATGCACACGAAATCGATCCAAAAAGGCTCATAATATTTGTGTCACGCGAATCTACGTCGAAAACTAGAAAAAAAAAAAATTCAATTCGAATTTCAATAATCGAAACGATGCGTCGTCGATACTAAACGTAGGTAGTAACTAAAGTGTGATCGGGTGCGATAAAAGTGTCCGTCAATAATCATCATCCGACAATCATTTAATAGACGAACGCTAATTTTTGGCACTCACTCGGACGACAGAACCAGTCCAGACGGAAACCGGGGCGCGGGGTGGGTGGGTGGTTGTATGTCCGTGAATCTGTCCGGCGCGCGTCAACATTTCAGTTATCGTCGCGAGAGTTAAAACGAAAGGTGGTTAGTGTGAAAGTGACGTTTTTTCGTGGAGACACGTTACGAAGGGTGAGTACCTAATATAATATAAAACCAACCGAAAACCCACAATAGTGCCCCGGTTTATTATCGTGAATAGGTGTTTGGTAAATATTTTCTGTATTCCAACTAGCAAGTCTTTTATCAAAAAACTCCGGCAACATGGCTATTGTGGTATTGTTGATACCACCTAACTGAAGAACTTAGTTAATAACTAAGTCGACGATTTTATCGGGAAATTGAACGGAGAAACAAAAATAGCTCTTAGCGACAGTTGCCTGAAGTCGCAAATAACGGCGATTGACGAAATCACGTTTTTTTTATTTTAATTCCAATGAACAATACACAGGGTCACAATTATCTGTTATGTATTCTATAATGTTTTGCAAAGTAAATAATGTGAGTTGTCATGCGTAATATTAATTAGCTAAGTAATTTTTGCAAGTATTTTATGTCAGATATGCAATGTATAATAACGTAATGTTGCAAAGTATTTTAATTTTTATGCTAGGTAGAGATAATAACTCGACAATAACTCTTCTCTAATGAAAAAAAAAATAGAAAATGATTTAGGAACATAAAAAATCTCATTAAAACAGGAACAATTGAAATTAAAATAAACATAACATTCTGTACTAAAGTACAGTTTTGTTCACTCCTTTTTTCAAAGTCTTCTGTCCTCTCATTTGCACATACTGCTATTCCAAAACAGTGAAATTGTCTGTTTCAGGGAATCCTTAACGTTCCTTGCTAATGTCAACAACGTTTTCGATGAAACAAAGAGTCGGAAAAATGTCGGCTCATTGTATTCAATAACATACGCGACTACAAAACCATCTGTATCATTTGTAGGAATCGCGGTTTTTTCGATGAGAATTCGTTCTAATTTTTTCTTTCTTAAAAAAGCTAAGTAATTTTAATTTCACTAAAGATGAACATTTAGGCTATATGCTGGGTAATGCAAATCCATCAACCATCAACTAGGTTGTTCAGCAGATGTACGATTGTTTATTTGATTTCTTCTTCCGAAGAGTTGTATTCTGGCAAAATAGAAATTTATTCATAACATAACCTCAATCAACTAAATTATTTCGAATACAATAACCACATAACTACAAGTTGGATAGGCATGGGTGCAAAATACCGATAATGCATGAAACCTAATAATAATAATAATGACATAATAAAAGTTAATTAAAAATCGCTGTTTCACGTCTTTTTCTTTTTTGTTCGAGAGTTTTTGTGGTTCTGAAAAGAACCGTTTATAAATGTGTCGAAAACGAAAAACATCTATTTCGAACTGGTGTACTTGGTGACGGCTTTGGTACCTTCGGAGACGGCGTGCTTGGCCAACTCACCGGGCAACAACAGACGCACGGCAGTTTGAATTTCTCTGCTGGTGATCGTCGAACGTTTGTTGTAGTGTGCCAGACGGGAAGCTTCAGCGGCGATACGTTCGAAGATGTCGTTCACGAAACTGTTCATTATGCTCATAGCCTTACTAGAGATACCGGTGTCGGGATGGACTTGTTTCAACACCTTGTAGATGTAGATGGCATAGCTCTCCTTCCTCCTGCGCTTCTTTTTTTTGTCGCTCTTGGAAATGTTCTTCTGAGCTTTCCCGGCCTTCTTGGCTGCCTTACCACTTGTCTTCGGCGGCATTTTTCAATTCAATTCGATTCAACAAACTCGCGAACTGCTCTGACTCGTGTGCGTGCGTTAACTTTGCACCACCACCTTTCTGATAGGTAGTGTGTTCACCAGAACCCCACCTGAAAACGGGCTCCCACCAATCGTCACGTCCTATTCTCCTATCACGGAGGCTATAAATTCGAAGCACAGCTACCAGCTTTTACAATCGACGAGTCCCGTCCGTCAGTTTTATTACTTCTCGTGGTGTCTAACGAACGAACTTAAAATGTCAGGTCGCGGTAAAGGAGGTAAAGTGAAGGGAAAAGCGAAATCCCGTTCGAGCCGTGCCGGTCTCCAGTTTCCGGTGGGTAGGATACATCGTCTTCTCAGAAAAGGAAATTACGCGGAACGCGTCGGTGCAGGAGCTCCCGTCTATTTGGCCGCCGTCATGGAGTACTTAGCCGCCGAAGTTCTAGAATTGGCAGGAAACGCTGCCCGTGACAACAAGAAGACACGTATTATACCGCGTCATCTGCAGCTGGCCATCAGAAACGACGAGGAATTGAACAAACTCCTGTCCGGAGTTACGATCGCCCAAGGCGGTGTCTTACCCAACATTCAGGCCGTACTTTTACCCAAAAAAACCGAGAAGAAACCTTAAACGAATGATCGATCCATCTCCGTGGCGAAAACTCAAAATATCGGCCCTTCTCAGGGCCACTATAGCTTTTTTTTTTCGTAAAATGACCGATGCATCTTTTCTTTTTGTATTATTATCATTTACGACTGCAATGCCAAAAGGAAAGCAAGGGGTGTTTACGATCTTGGTACATTTATCAGGTAGTCAGTTAGTAATAATTGTCCGTTGTTTCTCGAAAGAACATCATGTTTCTTTTTTTTCCTCTTATTTTTATTTTGTGGTTCTGAAAAGAACCGATTTTGTATTTCGTATTTTATTCTGGTTTTCTCGAACGGTGAAGAGCGCCAGGAAATTAACCTCCGAAACCGTAGAGGGTGCGTCCTTGACGTTTCAAAGCGTAGACGACGTCCATCGCTGTCACGGTTTTACGTTTGGCGTGTTCCGTGTAGGTGACGGCATCTCGGATGACATTTTCCAAGAACACTTTCAGGACTCCGCGAGTTTCTTCGTAGATCAAACCGGAAATACGTTTCACGCCGCCACGACGAGCCAATCTTCTGATAGCGGGTTTCGTGATGCCCTGGATGTTGTCACGCAGGACTTTGCGATGACGCTTCGCTCCTCCTTTTCCCAATCCTTTGCCTCCTTTACCGCGACCGGTCATCTTTTCAGATTATTTCAACTGACACAAAATACCTGCACACCTCGTCCCTAGGAAGTCAACTACCGCAAAATTTCAACTAACGGAGCCTTATATAGATTCAACGGTTCACCATCGACCAATCGACGAAGTCAGCCGTTGACTTTGTTCACGTATAAAAGTACAATTTAATATGGCGGAATTTTTAGTACCCGTTTACCTTTCGACGCGTGCACGTCTAACGATCGTCAGAGTCGATTTTAATAATTGTCAGTTTTGTTTTTCATTCGTTTCATTCGAAATGGCCAGGACCAAGCAGACCGCACGCAAGTCCACCGGAGGAAAAGCCCCCAGGAAACAACTGGCTACCAAAGCGGCCAGGAAAAGCGCTCCCGCCACTGGCGGCGTCAAGAAGCCCCACCGTTACAGACCTGGTACCGTGGCTCTGCGTGAGATCCGTCGTTACCAGAAAAGTACCGAGTTGCTCATCCGCAAGCTTCCCTTTCAACGTTTGGTGAGGGAGATCGCTCAGGATTTCAAAACCGATTTGCGCTTCCAAAGCTCCGCCGTGATGGCCCTCCAGGAAGCGAGCGAAGCTTACTTGGTCGGTCTGTTCGAGGACACGAATTTGTGCGCCATCCACGCCAAACGTGTAACCATCATGCCAAAGGACATCCAACTTGCCAGACGTATTCGGGGTGAACGCGCTTAAATTTTTCCACATCGTGTTTCGGAAGAACAACACGAAACACGAATTTTATAACAAAAAAATCGGTTCTTTTCAGAACCTCAAACTTTACAGGCAAAAAAAAAAATATATCGCCCTTCAACCGGAAATGAATAAAATAAAAATGTCAATAATCGGTCGGTCCTCTCGATTCGGGTTGGGTTGCGGTCGTTCGTAAAATTTTATTGCATCCTGTCATCACCTACCTGCCAGCTGATGCTATCTATTTTATTTGGTTTCGCCGTAAGGATAGTTTTATTTCTTTTTTTCGTCGTAGATTATCGTGTGGCCCTGAAAAGGGCCATTTGTGCGTGCCCCGTTGCCGGTAGTACGATGATGACGTCGGAACGAGGCACAGCCGAACGAACATGAGTCGAGTATCCATCCACGTTTCTCACTTTTTCCTCTTCGGCGAAGCGGCCTTTTTCACCTTGACAGGAATGGCTTTGGCTGTCTTGGGTTTGGGTGCTTTGGGTTTTTTAGTCGGACCAGCCTTGTTAGATTTCTTCGCTTTGGAAGGCGATCGGGGTTTCGGGGCGGCTCTAGTTTTCTTTTCTGCCGAGGAGGCGGCCGATTTCTTGGCTTTCGCTGCGGCGGCGGAGGCAGCGACGGCGCTCTTCTTTTCGGCAGCAGTCTTCTTCGCTTTGGGGGAGGCTTGTTTTTTGGCTGTCTTCGAGGAAGCCTTGTCGGAAGTCGTCGCGACGGCGGTACGTTTGGCGGATGATTTTTTCGTCTTGGATGCGGCGGACGAAGCGGGTTTCCTCTTGTCGGAGGCGGAGGCGACTTTGGCACCACCGGAGGTGGACGAGGCGAGCTTGAACGAACCCGACGCGCCCTTACCTTTCGTCTGAACCAGAGATCCCGACGCCACGGCGCCTTTCAGATATTTCTTGATGAAAGGGGCGACCTTTTCGGCGTCGACTTTGTAATTTGCGGCGACGAACTTCTTGATGGCCTGAAGAGACGATCCTCCGCGTTCCTTGAGTCCCTTGATGGCGTTGTTTACCATCTCGGATGTCGGAGGATGGGACGGTTTCGCCCTGGGATTTTTCGCTTTTTTCTCTTTCTTCGCGTGGGATTGAGGGGTGGCAGCGGAACCGGTGGTGACCGATGATGCTGTTTGATTTTCGACGTCGGCCATCTTTCACGTTAAAACGTTAAAAGTTAATAATAATTATTGAAAAAACACTTGCTCACACACGTACACTTCGAGCACCTCGTGAACGAGAATTGAACAAAAAAATTTTCTAAGTCTTTATAAAATAGTCGCCACTGCGGACGGAAGACTGAACGCGCACCGCGTCCGCCGTCGAAGAAATTGCAGGCCTCGGAATCGTTGCCCGCGTGATGGCATCGTCCTCTTTCCTCGATCACCATCGCCACCGTGTGATCAAGCTGGCCGAACTCGGTTTCCGAAGTTTCCCTGGAGATAGCGAAGTTCGTCTCGGAACGTCGGTGGGTTTCGAATCAGGTACACGCCCCTCCAACCACCAGCCCTAAATCCGGGTCGTCACGGTTTCGATTCGGGACCGACGGTTTACGTCGGCGGTGCGGGGTAGACGCGTCGATTCCGGGAATCCATATTTCGTTCGCCGAAATATTGGTCCATCTCTTCCCGGAATACCGCGCCACCTTCTCGATTTTACGACATCTTCGCGTCGCCAAACGCTTCCGAAACGGTCGAAGCACAGAAAGGACCTGGTGTTCGAACCGAGGCAATTCCGACAACAGGATGCCGCGAACCGCCTCTCCGACGTTCAGGTCGATCGTTTTCGGCGGAAGTTGAAACGGGACGAGTCGACGACGGGTCCCGTTGCCGTCCGGACCCTTCGGGACGGCCGAAAGTCCGTCGAGAGGATCATCCGAAAGGAGACGGTCTTCATCGTCCGACCGATGCCGCACCTACGAGTTTTCCGATATTTTCTTCGACGGATCTTCAGGTTTTCTTCCTTTCTTCCGTCTTTCTCTCTTCGTAATTTCGTGTCCGACCTGCGTCGTCCGAAGTCGGGGTGAAGATCGAAGAAAAAACGCCAAAAATAACAACTCGTCAGCCACGCACACCGCGTTCGAATGTCTAACGGTCCAACTTGGATTTTCGAAGATCGCCGAATCCGAGGGACGATAAATAATAATAATAATAATAATAATGGTAATAAATAATAATGTTAATAATAATAATAATGATATGATGATTATAACGATAATTATTATAGATAGGTAAATAGAAACACAGGTCTCCTCTCGAAAATCGGAACTTCCTGATATTACTTACATATTTCGGTCGATCCAAATGTGGGAATCTCGTCGTCGTCGGAGCAAGCAGCGCGGTAGGTGGGGTGAAATTCTGGATTTTCCACCGCCGCCGGCGGTCGAAAAATGTGCGACGCGGGAGATCGCCAGTCCGTCTAGTAGTCTCTCTTGTCGTTAGAGCGTGACGTGGTGGTTGTTGTGGGATTTCCCGTTAGTTCGGTCCGACGTCGGTCGTCAGAGGGTAAGTGCATACGGAAACGAAACGCATCGCGTTTTGATGTTCATATTCGTGCATCGGAATGTTAAAAGCAATATATTTTACACCAACGATCACACCTAAACACCACGGCAACGGCCATACCACGTTGAAAAGCACCGGTTCTCGTCCGATCACCGAAGTTAAGCAACGTCGGGCGCGGTCAGTACTTGGATGGGTGACCGCTTGGGAACACCGCGTGCCGTTGCCCCCCAACACTTTTTGTTTTTTTTTGAAATCCATAGCAACCACCGAACCGATTTGTTTTTCGTGCAGGTATTCGGAAACATGCACAGACCCGTATAATGTAGATTCATAGCTTTAAGTACTAGATAATTAAGAAAACAATTTTTTTTGTCGATTAATTGTAAACAATTGCAGAATAAAAACTCGTCAAACGGTAAAGGTTGTCGTTCGATCACCGAAGGTAAGCCACGCGGGCAGCGGTCAGCACTTGGACGGGTGACCGGTTCATTATATTCCTTCCGTGAGTTTAACAAAGATAACATATGCAAATGTCGTAAGTGCGACGAGGAAGACGGCGATCTTTTAATGTAAAAAAAATATATATTAGGTTACGCGTACATGCCACTTTGACTGCTGCTTTATTTTTTTGGTTTTTAAATAATTAGAGATCTGAATTCAACATATCAGTTCTATGTTATAATGGACAGACAATGTTGTATTCTTGGCCCCTAACACGTTAAGACCAACATAAAAACTAGAATAACTTACCATTCGTTAAACGTTAAACAATTTCGAACCACGTTTTTTTGAGCTCGAACAAACTCATAACACAACACTCATTTATTAGTCACTGGACCATTGTAAAACGAGAAGAGAGAAAAACCATGCGAAACTATTTTTAAAACGAAGAGAATAAAGGTTTTAAATGGTAGGGCTGTATGACAGACTTGTCAATTATCGTGGGGGGTACGGCTGAGATTTATGACGAAATCGAGCGGCGCCGGCGGTCGGTCACTTTCACGAAAGAGGTCTAAACACGGGTCGTTTACGATACCCTCTGGTTACTAGAAAAGTTCTAGACAGATGTTTGTCGGCTTTTCGAGGTATTTATTTGTGAGTCCAAAGACTCAATGGAGTAATATCGGACTGAAATTCCAAGATTTTGCTGTGTAATCCAAAAAACTATGTTCCTCGTAACATTTAACGATGTGTTAATTCAACTATTATTTTAATTTTTCGTATACGTATTTATACTAAAAAGTACAGCGCTTCCAACAGTGAATTGTGAATTGAAAATGTTTCAAAGAAAGATCGATAGTTTTGAAAAAAATTACATATTAATAAATTTAGATAGATTTAGAAGTATACATTGCACTTACTTTTCAAAATTATTGTACTTCTGATTTGGTTGAAATAACATAATATGTAGCAGTCATAGTCTTGTGTACATTGCAGTCGCGGCTGGTGTTGGGTAAAACCTTTATTTTTTAGGGGGTCATTACCCAAATGACCTCATGGACCAGCCGTTCCTGTTAGGTTTTATATATCAAATTGATTCGTCTGTCTTTTTCATCATGCCTTCGAAAAGCGAGCTCCTGTTTCGCCAAAGTAACTGTGACGTCAATTAAATACGATAATAAAATTCGGTTTTTCCGAACTTATTGTGAGTGAGAGCAGTGAGAGCATCTTCTTTTCGTATCCACCTCCACCCGGCGGCAGTAGTGCAGTGCTTATCAACATAATTACCGGCGTCTCGCCTCCACATTTTGACTTTTTTGTGTTTTATGTGTTCTCTAAGTCCAAAATTTTTAAATTTTTAAAAAGAGATTGCGGTACTATTCCTGTTGCTGAAATTATAATAATATATTTATTAATTTTTGTATTATATGTCTGTGTTATATTGTGTGAATTTGGAACAGCTATATCTAAAAGATATGCTTGCTTTTGTTGTTTATTTAAAATAATAATGTCTGGTCTGTTATGCTGAATGTGAATGTCAGTTAAAACTGTGCGATCAAAATATAATTTGTAATTGTCATTTTCTAAACAACTTTCTGGTTTATAAATGTAATGTGGTTGTGTATCCTTTAATAAATTGAATTTAACTGCTAAATTCATGTGTATAATTTTTGCGAATATATCATGACGTTTTTTATATTCGCTGTGAGCCAAAACGGTGCAAGATCTTGTATTGCAAATATAAAACCCTCAGCTCTTTAAAATATCTCCCATGTAAAGACTTTTGTTTTATATTTGCTATAGTGTCATATCACGAGCTCTATTGAGAAAATAATTTTTTAGTGAAGCAATTTGATTGTGTTGTAGAATTTCTAGATTTGAAAAACCCCTACCACCATTTTCGCGTGGTAAATTAAATCTTTCAACAGCAGATTTGGGGTGATGTTTACAAAATTTTGTAAAGAGAACTCTAGTTTGAATATTTATATTCTTTAAATTAGTTTTGGACCATTTTATAACACCAAAAGAATAGATTTAATTTGATTTGATTGATTAATACCTAAATATTTATAAAATTCTCCTTTATTTAAATTTTTAATGATTTCTCCTTCTTTAGTTATATATTCTAAATTTTCGTAATGACCACGACATATTGATTGATTTTCAGTTATTGTTAAGTTTTATGTCATCCATATAAAGAAGGTGATTTAATTTAATATTAATTTTATAAATTTTAAGAATTTTAATTAACCATGAATGTGGTACTGAATCATAGGCTTTTTTGTAGTCTATGAATTGTTGTTGCATTATTTTCCAAACGTTTGAGACTTAAAATATTCGTCAAATGTTCTTCTTTTTTTAAATCAGAATACCCCTGACAAATCCGAACATTTTGTTTTGCGGTAGATAAAAGTAAACATGGGCCAAGACAGAATATTAATATTCGGTGTGGAATTTTCCTGCGTTCTTGTTCATTTCTATCGAAGTGCTCACGAAAAGTTGTGAATATCAACACTTTGTAATTGTCGTAGTGAAAAATAAAAAAGATAGCTATGGGGCACAACTTATTTCGCACTTCATTAGAAAAGTAACAGTATTAAAATAAAAAAAATATTTTTCTAAATTTCGAACGTTAGGTCTATCCTGACCAGCCGCCAATTAGTGGTATTATTTTATTTTTTGCTGTTTTCCACAATAGTTATTTTTTAATTAAATCATTGATTCAAAAAATTGAAATTAAAAATTCAAATTTTTGAAGGAACTCTGAAGTTTCAATGCAGTGACCATGTTGCTAGGTAACTAATAAAAAACAGTGCGTGAAATGAAAAACAGAAATAGTCGTATGCGTTTTGTATGGTTTCTATGGTTTCGATCTTACTAACAATGCAATGAAAATGACCCACTTCAGGCACAGATAACTATGCGTGAATTTCAATTTTTTGAATCAATTATATAAAAACAAAATTGATTTGGCGGCCGCTACACAAAAGTGGTGGGAGGCGAGAACCTGTTTCCGCCGGTCAATTTTAAAATTAATAAATTTTCCCTGGATACGTATTCGACTTATCCGGTACGAGTTATTTTTAAATTAACTTAATGGCCCGTTGCTCTTGTTCTTTTTACATTGAATATGCGATGTTTTGGCATCGTTAGCAATAGTACAATACTCACGCATTTTTAATCTAAAATTAACAAAACTTGAATGGATCGGGATTATCACACTTCTGAATTGAAGTTTTCATTCGTTTAAAATATAATTGATAGTAATACGTAATGCGGATTGCCTAAACGTTGCTTCCATCACGTCAACATCACACATTCACGTTCGCCCGTAGAAATGGCGTGATGCACACGAAATCGATCCAAAAAGGCTCATAATATTTGTGTCACGCGAATCTACGTCGAAAACTAGAAAAAAAAAAAATTCAATTCGAATTTCAATAATCGAAACGATGCGTCGTCGATACTAAACGTAGGTAGTAACTAAAGTGTGATCGGGTGCGATAAAAGTGTCCGTCAATAATCATCATCCGACAATCATTTAATAGACGAACGCTAATTTTTGGCACTCACTCGGACGACAGAACCAGTCCAGACGGAAACCGGGGCGCGGGGTGGGTGGGTGGTTGTATGTCCGTGAATCTGTCCGGCGCGCGTCAACATTTCAGTTATCGTCGCGAGAGTTAAAACGAAAGGTGGTTAGTGTGAAAGTGACGTTTTTTCGTGGAGACACGTTACGAAGGGTGAGTACCTAATATAATATAAAACCAACCGAAAACCCACAATAGTGCCCCGGTTTATTATCGTGAATAGGTGTTTGGTAAATATTTTCTGTATTCCAACTAGCAAGTCTTTTATCAAAAAACTCCGGCAACATGGCTATTGTGGTATTGTTGATACCACCTAACTGAAGAACTTAGTTAATAACTAAGTCGACGATTTTATCGGGAAATTGAACGGAGAAACAAAAATAGCTCTTAGCGACAGTTGCCTGAAGTCGCAAATAACGGCGATTGACGAAATCACGTTTTTTTTATTTTAATTCCAATGAACAATACACAGGGTCACAATTATCTGTTATGTATTCTATAATGTTTTGCAAAGTAAATAATGTGAGTTGTCATGCGTAATATTAATTAGCTAAGTAATTTTTGCAAGTATTTTATGTCAGATATGCAATGTATAATAACGTAATGTTGCAAAGTATTTTAATTTTTATGCTAGGTAGAGATAATAACTCGACAATAACTCTTCTCTAATGAAAAAAAAAATAGAAAATGATTTAGGAACATAAAAAATCTCATTAAAACAGGAACAATTGAAATTAAAATAAACATAACATTCTGTACTAAAGTACAGTTTTGTTCACTCCTTTTTTCAAAGTCTTCTGTCCTCTCATTTGCACATACTGCTATTCCAAAACAGTGAAATTGTCTGTTTCAGGGAATCCTTAACGTTCCTTGCTAATGTCAACAACGTTTTCGATGAAACAAAGAGTCGGAAAAATGTCGGCTCATTGTATTCAATAACATACGCGACTACAAAACCATCTGTATCATTTGTAGGAATCGCGGTTTTTTCGATGAGAATTCGTTCTAATTTTTTCTTTCTTAAAAAAGCTAAGTAATTTTAATTTCACTAAAGATGAACATTTAGGCTATATGCTGGGTAATGCAAATCCATCAACCATCAACTAGGTTGTTCAGCAGATGTACGATTGTTTATTTGATTTCTTCTTCCGAAGAGTTGTATTCTGGCAAAATAGAAATTTATTCATAACATAACCTCAATCAACTAAATTATTTCGAATACAATAACCACATAACTACAAGTTGGATAGGCATGGGTGCAAAATACCGATAATGCATGAAACCTAATAATAATAATAATGACATAATAAAAGTTAATTAAAAATCGCTGTTTCACGTCTTTTTCTTTTTTGTTCGAGAGTTTTTGTGGTTCTGAAAAGAACCGTTTATAAATGTGTCGAAAACGAAAAACATCTATTTCGAACTGGTGTACTTGGTGACGGCTTTGGTACCTTCGGAGACGGCGTGCTTGGCCAACTCACCGGGCAACAACAGACGCACGGCAGTTTGAATTTCTCTGCTGGTGATCGTCGAACGTTTGTTGTAGTGTGCCAGACGGGAAGCTTCAGCGGCGATACGTTCGAAGATGTCGTTCACGAAACTGTTCATTATGCTCATAGCCTTACTAGAGATACCGGTGTCGGGATGGACTTGTTTCAACACCTTGTAGATGTAGATGGCATAGCTCTCCTTCCTCCTGCGCTTCTTTTTTTTGTCGCTCTTGGAAATGTTCTTCTGAGCTTTCCCGGCCTTCTTGGCTGCCTTACCACTTGTCTTCGGCGGCATTTTTCAATTCAATTCGATTCAACAAACTCGCGAACTGCTCTGACTCGTGTGCGTGCGTTAACTTTGCACCACCACCTTTCTGATAGGTAGTGTGTTCACCAGAACCCCACCTGAAAACGGGCTCCCACCAATCGTCACGTCCTATTCTCCTATCACGGAGGCTATAAATTCGAAGCACAGCTACCAGCTTTTACAATCGACGAGTCCCGTCCGTCAGTTTTATTACTTCTCGTGGTGTCTAACGAACGAACTTAAAATGTCAGGTCGCGGTAAAGGAGGTAAAGTGAAGGGAAAAGCGAAATCCCGTTCGAGCCGTGCCGGTCTCCAGTTTCCGGTGGGTAGGATACATCGTCTTCTCAGAAAAGGAAATTACGCGGAACGCGTCGGTGCAGGAGCTCCCGTCTATTTGGCCGCCGTCATGGAGTACTTAGCCGCCGAAGTTCTAGAATTGGCAGGAAACGCTGCCCGTGACAACAAGAAGACACGTATTATACCGCGTCATCTGCAGCTGGCCATCAGAAACGACGAGGAATTGAACAAACTCCTGTCCGGAGTTACGATCGCCCAAGGCGGTGTCTTACCCAACATTCAGGCCGTACTTTTACCCAAAAAAACCGAGAAGAAACCTTAAACGAACGATCGATCCATCTCCGTGGCGAAAACTCAAAATATCGGCCCTTCTCAGGGCCACTATAGCTTTTTTTTTTCGTAAAATGACCGATGCATCTTTTCTTTTTGTATTATTATCATTTACGACTGCAATGCCAAAAGGAAAGCAAGGGGTGTTTACGATCTTGGTACATTTATCAGGTAGTCAGTTAGTAATAATTGTCCGTTGTTTCTCGAAAGAACATCATGTTTCTTTTTTTTCCTCTTATTTTTATTTTGTGGTTCTGAAAAGAACCGATTTTGTATTTCGTATTTTATTCTGGTTTTCTCGAACGGTGAAGAGCGCCAGGAAATTAACCTCCGAAACCGTAGAGGGTGCGTCCTTGACGTTTCAAAGCGTAGACGACGTCCATCGCTGTCACGGTTTTACGTTTGGCGTGTTCCGTGTAGGTGACGGCATCTCGGATGACATTTTCCAAGAACACTTTCAGGACTCCGCGAGTTTCTTCGTAGATCAAACCGGAAATACGTTTCACGCCGCCACGACGAGCCAATCTTCTGATAGCGGGTTTCGTGATGCCCTGGATGTTGTCACGCAGGACTTTGCGATGACGCTTCGCTCCTCCTTTTCCCAATCCTTTGCCTCCTTTACCGCGACCGGTCATCTTTTCAGATTATTTCAACTGACACAAAATACCTGCACACCTCGTCCCTAGGAAGTCAACTACCGCAAAATTTCAACTAACGGAGCCTTATATAGATTCAACGGTTCACCATCGACCAATCGACGAAGTCAGCCGTTGACTTTGTTCACGTATAAAAGTACAATTTAATATGGCGGAATTTTTAGTACCCGTTTACCTTTCGACGCGTGCACGTCTAACGATCGTCAGAGTCGATTTTAATAATTGTCAGTTTTGTTTTTCATTCGTTTCATTCGAAATGGCCAGGACCAAGCAGACCGCACGCAAGTCCACCGGAGGAAAAGCCCCCAGGAAACAACTGGCTACCAAAGCGGCCAGGAAAAGCGCTCCCGCCACTGGCGGCGTCAAGAAGCCCCACCGTTACAGACCTGGTACCGTGGCTCTGCGTGAGATCCGTCGTTACCAGAAAAGTACCGAGTTGCTCATCCGCAAGCTTCCCTTTCAACGTTTGGTGAGGGAGATCGCTCAGGATTTCAAAACCGATTTGCGCTTCCAAAGCTCCGCCGTGATGGCCCTCCAGGAAGCGAGCGAAGCTTACTTGGTCGGTCTGTTCGAGGACACGAATTTGTGCGCCATCCACGCCAAACGTGTAACCATCATGCCAAAGGACATCCAACTTGCCAGACGTATTCGGGGTGAACGCGCTTAAATTTTTCCACATCGTGTTTCGGAAGAACAACACGAAACACGAATTTTATAACAAAAAAATCGGTTCTTTTCAGAACCTCAAACTTTACAGGCAAAAAAAAAAATATATCGCCCTTCAACCGGAAATGAATAAAATAAAAATGTCAATAATCGGTCGGTCCTCTCGATTCGGGTTGGGTTGCGGTCGTTCGTAAAATTTTATTGCATCCTGTCATCACCTACCTGCCAGCTGATGCTATCTATTTTATTTGGTTTCGCCGTAAGGATAGTTTTATTTCTTTTTTTCGTCGTAGATTATCGTGTGGCCCTGAAAAGGGCCATTTGTGCGTGCCCCGTTGCCGGTAGTACGATGATGACGTCGGAACGAGGCACAGCCGAACGAACATGAGTCGAGTATCCATCCACGTTTCTCACTTTTTCCTCTTCGGCGAAGCGGCCTTTTTCACCTTGACAGGAATGGCTTTGGCTGTCTTGGGTTTGGGTGCTTTGGGTTTTTTAGTCGGACCAGCCTTGTTAGATTTCTTCGCTTTGGAAGGCGATCGGGGTTTCGGGGCGGCTCTAGTTTTCTTTTCTGCCGAGGAGGCGGCCGATTTCTTGGCTTTCGCTGCGGCGGCGGAGGCAGCGACGGCGCTCTTCTTTTCGGCAGCAGTCTTCTTCGCTTTGGGGGAGGCTTGTTTTTTGGCTGTCTTCGAGGAAGCCTTGTCGGAAGTCGTCGCGACGGCGGTACGTTTGGCGGATGATTTTTTCGTCTTGGATGCGGCGGACGAAGCGGGTTTCCTCTTGTCGGAGGCGGAGGCGACTTTGGCACCACCGGAGGTGGACGAGGCGAGCTTGAACGAACCCGACGCGCCCTTACCTTTCGTCTGAACCAGAGATCCCGACGCCACGGCGCCTTTCAGATATTTCTTGATGAAAGGGGCGACCTTTTCGGCGTCGACTTTGTAATTTGCGGCGACGAACTTCTTGATGGCCTGAAGAGACGATCCTCCGCGTTCCTTGAGTCCCTTGATGGCGTTGTTTACCATCTCGGATGTCGGAGGATGGGACGGTTTCGCCCTGGGATTTTTCGCTTTTTTCTCTTTCTTCGCGTGGGATTGAGGGGTGGCAGCGGAACCGGTGGTGACCGATGATGCTGTTTGATTTTCGACGTCGGCCATCTTTCACGTTAAAACGTTAAAAGTTAATAATAATTATTGAAAAAACACTTGCTCACACACGTACACTTCGAGCACCTCGTGAACGAGAATTGAACAAAAAAATTTTCTAAGTCTTTATAAAATAGTCGCCACTGCGGACGGAAGACTGAACGCGCACCGCGTCCGCCGTCGAAGAAATTGCAGGCCTCGGAATCGTTGCCCGCGTGATGGCATCGTCCTCTTTCCTCGATCACCATCGCCACCGTGTGATCAAGCTGGCCGAACTCGGTTTCCGAAGTTTCCCTGGAGATAGCGAAGTTCGTCTCGGAACGTCGGTGGGTTTCGAATCAGGTACACGCCCCTCCAACCACCAGCCCTAAATCCGGGTCGTCACGGTTTCGATTCGGGACCGACGGTTTACGTCGGCGGTGCGGGGTAGACGCGTCGATTCCGGGAATCCATATTTCGTTCGCCGAAATATTGGTCCATCTCTTCCCGGAATACCGCGCCACCTTCTCGATTTTACGACATCTTCGCGTCGCCAAACGCTTCCGAAACGGTCGAAGCACAGAAAGGACCTGGTGTTCGAACCGAGGCAATTCCGACAACAGGATGCCGCGAACCGCCTCTCCGACGTTCAGGTCGATCGTTTTCGGCGGAAGTTGAAACGGGACGAGTCGACGACGGGTCCCGTTGCCGTCCGGACCCTTCGGGACGGCCGAAAGTCCGTCGAGAGGATCATCCGAAAGGAGACGGTCTTCATCGTCCGACCGATGCCGCACCTACGAGTTTTCCGATATTTTCTTCGACGGATCTTCAGGTTTTCTTCCTTTCTTCCGTCTTTCTCTCTTCGTAATTTCGTGTCCGACCTGCGTCGTCCGAAGTCGGGGTGAAGATCGAAGAAAAAACGCCAAAAATAACAACTCGTCAGCCACGCACACCGCGTTCGAATGTCTAACGGTCCAACTTGGATTTTCGAAGATCGCCGAATCCGAGGGACGATAAATAATAATAATAATAATAATAATGGTAATAAATAATAATGTTAATAATAATAATAATGATATGATGATTATAACGATAATTATTATAGATAGGTAAATAGAAACACAGGTCTCCTCTCGAAAATCGGAACTTCCTGATATTACTTACATATTTCGGTCGATCCAAATGTGGGAATCTCGTCGTCGTCGGAGCAAGCAGCGCGGTAGGTGGGGTGAAATTCTGGATTTTCCACCGCCGCCGGCGGTCGAAAAATGTGCGACGCGGGAGATCGCCAGTCCGTCTAGTAGTCTCTCTTGTCGTTAGAGCGTGACGTGGTGGTTGTTGTGGGATTTCCCGTTAGTTCGGTCCGACGTCGGTCGTCAGAGGGTAAGTGCATACGGAAACGAAACGCATCGCGTTTTGATGTTCATATTCGTGCATCGGAATGTTAAAAGCAATATATTTTACACCAACGATCACACCTAAACACCACGGCAACGGCCATACCACGTTGAAAAGCACCGGTTCTCGTCCGATCACCGAAGTTAAGCAACGTCGGGCGCGGTCAGTACTTGGATGGGTGACCGCTTGGGAACACCGCGTGCCGTTGCCCCCCAACACTTTTTGTTTTTTTTTGAAATCCATAGCAACCACCGAACCGATTTGTTTTTCGTGCAGGTATTCGGAAACATGCACAGACCCGTATAATGTAGATTCATAGCTTTAAGTACTAGATAATTAAGAAAACAATTTTTTTTGTCGATTAATTGTAAACAATTGCAGAATAAAAACTCGTCAAACGGTAAAGGTTGTCGTTCGATCACCGAAGGTAAGCCACGCGGGCAGCGGTCAGCACTTGGACGGGTGACCGGTTCATTATATTCCTTCCGTGAGTTTAACAAAGATAACATATGCAAATGTCGTAAGTGCGACGAGGAAGACGGCGATCTTTTAATGTAAAAAAAATATATATTAGGTTACGCGTACATGCCACTTTGACTGCTGCTTTATTTTTTTGGTTTTTAAATAATTAGAGATCTGAATTCAACATATCAGTTCTATGTTATAATGGACAGACAATGTTGTATTCTTGGCCCCTAACACGTTAAGACCAACATAAAAACTAGAATAACTTACCATTCGTTAAACGTTAAACAATTTCGAACCACGTTTTTTTGAGCTCGAACAAACTCATAACACAACACTCATTTATTAGTCACTGGACCATTGTAAAACGAGAAGAGAGAAAAACCATGCGAAACTATTTTTAAAACGAAGAGAATAAAGGTTTTAAATGGTAGGGCTGTATGACAGACTTGTCAATTATCGTGGGGGGGTACGGCTGAGATTTATGACGAAATCGAGCGGCGCCGGCGGTCGGTCACTTTCACGAAAGAGGTCTAAACACGGGTCGTTTACGATACCCTCTGGTTACTAGAAAAGTTCTAGACAGATGTTTGTCGGCTTTTCGAGGTATTTATTTGTGAGTCCAAAGACTCAATGGAGTAATATCGGACTGAAATTCCAAGATTTTGCTGTGTAATCCAAAAAACTATGTTCCTCGTAACATTTAACGATGTGTTAATTCAACTATTATTTTAATTTTTCGTATACGTATTTATACTAAAAAGTACAGCGCTTCCAACAGTGAATTGTGAATTGAAAATGTTTCAAAGAAAGATCGATAGTTTTGAAAAAAATTACATATTAATAAATTTAGATAGATTTAGAAGTATACATTGCACTTACTTTTCAAAATTATTGTACTTCTGATTTGGTTGAAATAACATAATATGTAGCAGTCATAGTCTTGTGTACATTGCAGTCGCGGCTGGTGTTGGGTAAAACCTTTATTTTTTAGGGGGTCATTACCCAAATGACCTCATGGACCAGCCGTTCCTGTTAGGTTTTATATATCAAATTGATTCGTCTGTCTTTTTCATCATGCCTTCGAAAAGCGAGCTCCTGTTTCGCCAAAGTAACTGTGACGTCAATTAAATACGATAATAAAATTCGGTTTTTCCGAACTTATTGTGAGTGAGAGCAGTGAGAGCATCTTCTTTTCGTATCCCACCTCCACCCGGCGGCAGTAGTGCAGTGCTTATCAACATAATTACCGGCGTCTCGCCTCCACATTTTGACTTTTTTGTGTTTTATGTGTTCTCTAAGTCCAAAATTTTTAAATTTTTAAAAAGAGATTGCGGTACTATTCCTGTTGCTGAAATTATAATAATATATTTATTAATTTTTGTATTATATGTCTGTGTTATATTGTGTGAATTTGGAACAGCTATATCTAAAAGATATGCTTGCTTTTGTTGTTTATTTAAAATAATAATGTCTGGTCTGTTATGCTGAATGTGAATGTCAGTTAAAACTGTGCGATCAAAATATAATTTGTAATTGTCATTTTCTAAACAACTTTCTGGTTTATAAATGTAATGTGGTTGTGTATCCTTTAATAAATTGAATTTAACTGCTAAATTCATGTGTATAATTTTTGCGAATATATCATGACGTTTTTTATATTCGCTGTGAGCCAAAACGGTGCAAGATCTTGTATTGCAAATATAAAACCCTCAGCTCTTTAAAATATCTCCCATGTAAAGACTTTTGTTTTATATTTGCTATAGTGTCATATCACGAGCTCTATTGAGAAAATAATTTTTTAGTGAAGCAATTTGATTGTGTTGTAGAATTTCTAGATTTGAAAAACCCCTACCACCATTTTCGCGTGGTAAATTAAATCTTTCAACAGCAGATTTGGGGTGATGTTTACAAAATTTTGTAAAGAGAACTCTAGTTTGAATATTTATATTCTTTAAATTAGTTTTGGACCATTTTATAACACCAAAAGAATAGATTTAATTTGATTTGATTGATTAATACCTAAATATTTATAAAATTCTCCTTTATTTAAATTTTTAATGATTTCTCCTTCTTTAGTTATATATTCTAAATTTTCGTAATGACCACGACATATTGATTGATTTTCAGTTATTGTTAAGTTTTATGTCATCCATATAAAGAAGGTGATTTAATTTAATATTAATTTTATAAATTTTAAGAATTTTAATTAACCATGAATGTGGTACTGAATCATAGGCTTTTTTGTAGTCTATGAATTGTTGTTGCATTATTTTCCAAACGTTTGAGACTTAAAATATTCGTCAAATGTTCTTCTTTTTTTAAATCAGAATACCCCTGACAAATCCGAACATTTTGTTTTGCGGTAGATAAAAGTAAACATGGGCCAAGACAGAATATTAATATTCGGTGTGGAATTTTCCTGCGTTCTTGTTCATTTCTATCGAAGTGCTCACGAAAAGTTGTGAATATCAACACTTTGTAATTGTCGTAGTGAAAAATAAAAAAGATAGCTATGGGGCACAACTTATTTCGCACTTCATTAGAAAAGTAACAGTATTAAAATAAAAAAAATATTTTTCTAAATTTCGAACGTTAGGTCTATCCTGACCAGCCGCCAATTAGTGGTATTATTTTATTTTTTGCTGTTTTCCACAATAGTTATTTTTATATTAAATCATTGATTCAAAAAATTGAAATTAAAAATTCAAATTTTTGAAGGAACTCTGAAGTTTCAATGCAGTGACCATGTTGCTAGGTAACTAATAAAAAACAGTGCGTGAAATGAAAAACAGAAATAGTCGTATGCGTTTTGTATGGTTTCTATGGTTTCGATCTTACTAACAATGCAATGAAAATGACCCACTTCAGGCACAGATAACTATGCGTGAATTTCAATTTTTTGAATCAATTATATAAAAACAAAATTGATTTGGCGGCCGCTACACAAAAGTGGTGGGAGGCGAGAACCTGTTTCCGCCGGTCAATTTTAAAATTAATAAATTTTCCCTGGATACGTATTCGACTTATCCGGTACGAGTTATTTTTAAATTAACTTAATGGCCCGTTGCTCTTGTTCTTTTTACATTGAATATGCGATGTTTTGGCATCGTTAGCAATAGTACAATACTCACGCATTTTTAATCTAAAATTAACAAAACTTGAATGGATCGGGATTATCACACTTCTGAATTGAAGTTTTCATTCGTTTAAAATATAATTGATAGTAATACGTAATGCGGATTGCCTAAACGTTGCTTCCATCACGTCAACATCACACATTCACGTTCGCCCGTAGAAATGGCGTGATGCACACGAAATCGATCCAAAAAGGCTCATAATATTTGTGTCACGCGAATCTACGTCGAAAACTAGAAAAAAAAAAAATTCAATTCGAATTTCAATAATCGAAACGATGCGTCGTCGATACTAAACGTAGGTAGTAACTAAAGTGTGATCGGGTGCGATAAAAGTGTCCGTCAATAATCATCATCCGACAATCATTTAATAGACGAACGCTAATTTTTGGCACTCACTCGGACGACAGAACCAGTCCAGACGGAAACCGGGGCGCGGGGTGGGTGGGTGGTTGTATGTCCGTGAATCTGTCCGGCGCGCGTCAACATTTCAGTTATCGTCGCGAGAGTTAAAACGAAAGGTGGTTAGTGTGAAAGTGACGTTT